>NW_023640380.1:10000-13182 GCF_015228065.2 Penaeus monodon | reverse complement strand
ATTATTTTTATTATTATTATTATATTTTATTATTTTTATTATTTATTTTTATATTTTTTATTACTTTAATGTTAGTATTTGCCAAAAATATATAAACGTATAATAACATAAATAATAATAATAGTATAATTAAAATAATACAAATTGTTATAAATATTATTATTGTTATTATTATCTTATTTTATTTTTACTGGTAGTATAATTGTAAAAATAATTATTAAAACAGTAAAAATTTACAGCAATAACGATATTAATTAAAATAATGATATAAATAATGATTATAGAAACGTTATTATTGTTAATTATTATTGTTATTACTATTATTATTGTAGTTGTTACTAGTATGATGTAAAATATATTTTTATAACTGCAATAATTGAAATAAAAATGATAATAATTCCCATAATGATGATAATAATTTGCAATAATGATGATAATGATGATGATAATGATGATAATGATAATAATGATGAGATAACGTAATAATGATGATAATCATATAATAATGACATAATAACAGGAATTGTGTCCATATAATAATAAAAAAAGGTAAAAGAAAAAAAACAAAAAAGGGAAAATTTAAAAAGCCTTTTTTAAAATAACCCAAATTTTTTTTTTTTATTTAAATCTTTTTTTATATAAGAAATAAATTTCCAAAATTTATTTTATTTTTATAAAAAAAATTAAAAATTTGGTAATTTATAAATTTTTTAAAAAAAATTTATTTCTTATTTTTCCCTTTTTAAAATTTTATTATTATTTTTATTATTTTTTATTTTATTATATTATTTTTTTTTTTTTATTATTTTTTTTTAAAATTATTTTTTAAATAATTTAAAAAGTTTTTTCCAAAAATATATTTAATAATAATAAAAAAAAAAAAAAGGGATATAAAAACTTTTTTTATAAAAATTTTATTAATTTTATTATTTTATTTTTAATTATTTTTTTTTGAATAATTTTAATAATTATTATAACATTAAAAAAAGTAATAAAAATTTAAATTTAAATAAAGTATAAAAATTATAGAAACGTATTTTGTTTTTTATTTTTTAAAAATATTTTGATTGTTTTATTTTATAATTTAAAAAATTTTAAAGAAAATTCAAAATTGAAAAATTGGGAATTGAAAATACTTTTAAAATGATAAAGGGTTTTATGTTATGATGAAAGTAATAATGATATAATTAAAAATTAAAAATTTTATTAAAAAAAAAAAAAAAAAAAATAAAAAAAAGAAAATTGGAAATATACCTTTTATACTCCAAATAATTTTTTCCATATTTTTTTTTTTAATTATTATAATATTATAAAAATAAAATTTTTTTTAAAAATAAAAAATATAAAAAAAAAAAAATTTTATAAATTTATGTTATGATTTTATTATATTATCATTATTATAAATTTTTATATTATTTTTATTTTTAAAAAAATTTCTTATTTTAAAAATTTTTTTTTTTTTTTTTTTTTTTTAATTTTATTTTTTTTATTTTATTTTTATTATTTTTTATAATTATTATATTTTTGAAAAATTATATTTAATTAAAAAAAAAAAATAATAATATTATTATTATAAAATAAATTATTATAAATTTTTTTAAATTTTTTTTTAAAATTTTTTTATTTTTAGTTTTATATTGAAAAAAATTTTTAAATAAATTAAATAAAAAGATATTTAATTTAATATGTAAAATAATATTTTAGAAACTTTTTTTTTTGTTATTTTTAAATTTTTTTCATTATTAAAAGTTTTAAATCAAATTAAAAATTTTTTTTAAATTTCAAAATTTTAAAGATAATTTCTTTTTATTTAAAAAAATTTTTAAAAAATGTTATAAATATAATTTTAAAATTATAACGAAAAAATGGAAAAAGATAAATGAAAAAAAAAATTGGTTCCCCCTTTTAAAAAAATAAAAAAAAAATTCCCAAAAAAAAAGTGAAAATTAAATTTTTTTTTTTTGTTTTTTTGATAAAAGATTTTTTCCATTATTTATATTTATTATTATTAAATAAAATTAAAATTTTATTAATATGGAAAAAAAAGGAAAAAATGAAATAATTTAAAATAAGAAAATTTTTTTTAATAATATTATTAATTTTTATTATAAATTTTTTTTTTTTTTATTATTTTATTTTATTAAAAATTTTAAAATATTATTTTTAAAAAAATTTTTTTTTATTATTTTTTTATTATTATTAAATTTTTTTTTTATTTTTTTAAATTTTTTTTTTTTATTATTTTTTTTTTAATTTTATTTTGCCTATTTAAACAAAATTAACATCAAAAAAAATAATTAATTTTAATAAAATAATTGAAAGGAAATATTTTAATTTTTTTATATTTTATTTTTTTTTTGGAAAAATTTAAAAAAATTTTATAACAGTAATAATTAGTAAAAAACAAATTGAAATAAAAATATAAAAAAAGTTAAGAAAATAGTTTTAAAAAGATTTTTTAATTTAGGTTTTTAAAGGGAGATGAAAAAATTTTTCCAAATTTAAAATTTGCAATTTGAATAATTAAAAATTTAAAAAATTAAAAAATGATAAAATGATAAAATAATTAAAATTGTAAAGAAATAATATTTTTATTTTCATATATTTTAAAAAAAAATTTTTCTATATAATAAAAAATAAAAAAAAAAAAAAAAAAAGGGAAAATTTTGCAATTTTTTTTAAGGGAATAAAAAATTCTTTTTTTTCCTTTTTTGATTCCAATTTTAGGGGAATATGAAATTTAAGAAAAATTAAAATTAAAAAAAGATAAAATAATAAAAAATTTTAAAAAAATTTTTTGTTTTTTAATATTCTTTTTTTTTTATATTTAAAAAAAATTTTTTTTTTTTTTTATTATAAAAAATTTTTTAAAATTTTATTATTATTATTAATATTATTATTATTATTACTATTATTAGTAGTAGTATTATTAGTATTATTATTATTACATTATTATTATTTTTACTGGTAGTATAATTGTAAAAATAATTATTATAACAGTAATAATTACAGTAATAACGATATTAATTGAAATAATGATATAAATAATGATTATAGAAACGTTATTATTGTTATTATTATTGTTATTACTATTATTATTGTAGTTGTTATTTGTATAGATGTAAAATTATATATTATATCTGCATAATTGCAATAATAATGATAAAAATTGTAATAATGAT
>NW_023640380.1:2500-5000 GCF_015228065.2 Penaeus monodon | reverse complement strand
TATTATTATTATTATTATTATTATTATTATTATATTATTATTATTAATTTAATTATTAGTATTATTGCCAAAAAAATATATTATAACTGTAATAATAACAATAATAATAATAATAAGTATAATTATGATAATACTAATTGTTATAATATTGTTATTAATATTATTATTGTTATTATTATCATTATTATTATTTTTACTGGTAGTATAATTGTAAAAATATTTATTATAACAGTAATAATTACAGTAATAACGATATTAATTGAAATAATGATATAAATAATGATTATAGAAACGTTATTATTGTTATTATTATTGTTATTACTATTATTATTGTAGTTGTTGTTTGTATAGATGTAAAATTATATATTATATCTGCAATAATTGCAATAATAATGATAAAAATTGTAATAATGATGATAATAATTGCAATAATGATGATAATGATTATGATAATGATGATAATGATGATAATGATGATGATAACGATAATAATGAAGATGATCGTGATAATAATGATGATAATAACAGGAATTGTTTCCATATATAATAAAAAAGGTAAAAGAAAAAAAATCCCAAAAGTCGAAAAAGCGATAAAATCTAGCGAAATATAGCCTTTTGAGAGTTGACTCCAAAATGACGTTTTTTCCATTCATTTCATGATTCCGGCAATTATTAGGGTAATAATGATAATAATTACCAGAATTCTATTAATCATGACAATAATGATGATAAAAGTGAGAATAAAGAGAATTTGGATAACATTTGATGATTATTAATATTATTACTATTATCATTATTATCGTCATTGTTATCATTATTATTATTATTATTATTATTATTATTATTATTATTATTATTATTATTATTATTTATATTATTATTATTATTATCATTATTATTATTACTTTAATTATTAGTATTATTGCCAAAAAATATATTATAACTGTAATAATAACAATAATAATAATAATAAGTATAATTATGATAATACTAATTGTTATAATATTGTTATTAATATTATTATTGCTATTATTATCATTATTATTATTTTTACTGGTAGTATAATTGTAAAAAATAATTATTATAAACAGTAATAATTACAGTAATAACGATATTAATTGAAATAATGATGATAATAATGATGATAATGATGATAATGATGATAATGATGCTAATAACGATAATAATGACGATAATCATGATAATAATGATGATAATAACAGGATTTGTGTCCACATATAATAAAAAAAGGTAAAAGAAAAAAAATCCCAAAAGTTGAAAAAGCTGCAAAATCTAGCGAAATATAGCCTTTTGAGAGTAGACTCCAAAATGATGTTTTTTCCATTCATTTGATGATTCTGGCAATTATTAGGGTAATAATGATAATAATTACCAGAATTCTATTAATCATGACAATAATAAGGATAGAAGTGAGAATAAAGAGAATTTAGATAACATTTGATTATTATTAATATTATTACTATTATCATTATTATCATCATTATTATCATTATTATTATTATTATTATTATTATTATTATTATTATTATTATTATTATTATTATTATTATTATTATTATTATTATTATTATTATTATTACTTTAATTATTAGTATTATTGCCAAAAAATATATTATAACTGTAATAATTACAATAATAATAATAATAAGTATAATTATAATAATACTAATTGTTAAAATATTGTTATTAATATTATTATTGTTATTATTATCATTATTATTATTTTTACTGGTAGTATAAATGTAAAAATAATTATTATAACAGTAATAATTGCAGTAATAACGATATTAATTGAAATAATGATATAAATAAGGATTATAGAAACGTTATTATTGTTATTATTATTGTTATTACTATTATTATTGCAGTTTTTATTAGTATAGATGTAAAATTATATATTATAACTGCAATAATTGCAATAATAATGATAATAATTGCAATAATGATGATAATAATTGCAATAATGATGATAATCATGATGATAATGATGATAATGATGATGATAACGATAATAATGATGATAATCATGATAATAATGATGATAATAACAGAAATTGTGTCCATATAAAATAAAAAAAAAGGTAAAAGAAAAAAAATCCCAAAAGGCGAAAAAAGCGGCAAAATCTAACGAAATATAGCCTTTTGAGAGTGGACTCCAAAATGACGCTTTTTTCCATTCATTTGATGATTCTGGCAATTATTAGGGTAATAATGATAATAATTACCAGAATTCTATTAATCATGACAATAATGATGATAAAAGTGAATAAAGAGAATTTGGATAAACATTTGATGATTATTAATATTATTACTAGTATCATTATTATCATCATATTATCATTATTATTATATTATTAGTATTAATTATTATTATTATTATTTTTATTATCATCATTATATTATTACTTTAATTATTAGTATATTGCCAAAAAATATATTTATAACGTAATATTAAGAATAATAATAATAATAAGTATAA
>NW_023640379.1:7500-11374 GCF_015228065.2 Penaeus monodon | reverse complement strand
ATATAATATATAGATAGTATTATGTGTTAGTGTGTGTGTGTGTGTGGTGTGTGTGTGTGTGTTGTGTTGTGTGTGTATTGGTGTGTGTGGCGTATTGTTTTTGATTGGGTTTGATCTCTGTGTATATATATTATTATCATTATTACCCTAATAATTGCCAAAATCATCAAAGAAATCGAAAAAAACGTTATTTTGGAGTATACTCTCAAAAGGCTATATTTCGCTAGATTTTGCCGCTTTTTCGACTTTTGGAAATGTTTTCTTTTACCTTTTTTATTATATATGGACACAATTCCTGTTATTATCATCATTATTATCATGATTATCATCAACATTATCGTTATCACTGTTAAGAAAACATCGACAAATTCTAGCCAATGAAAACTTCAGAAAATGACGTATATTGTCATTCTGGTAGCCATTCTGTCATTCTGGTTGTCATATTGTCATTATGGTTGCCATATTGTCATGTCATTCTAGTTGCCATGTAATTATGATTGTCATGTACTTATGGTTGTCATATCATTCTGGGTGCTATTTCGTTATTCCGGTTGTCATGTCATCTTTGTTGTCAAATTAATGGCACAATTATGGTTGTCATATTGCCATTCTGATTGCCACATTGTCATTCATGTTGCCATTGTATTCTGGTCGTCATATTGTCATTTTGGTTGCCATATTGTCATTCTGGTTGTCATATTGCCATTCAGGCTGCCACATTGTCATTCTGGTTGTTATATTGTTATTCTGGTTCCAATATTGTCATTAGGTAAAATATTCTTAAACTAACCTAACCAAACCAAACCCTACTATACCCTAATATAACTAAACCTAACCTAATCCATACTAACCTAATTAGATCAATCTAACCTAACCTAACGAAACCTAATCTAACATAACACAACATAACGTAGCTAAACTTCTCTAATCTAAATAAATTAACTTAACGAAACCTAACCTAACTATCCCTAAACTTAATATAACAGAACATAACATAAATAAACCTAACGTATTAAAACCTAATCTAACATAACATAACAGGACAAAATAACTAAACCTACTCTTATCTAATACAACCGAAGATAACTAAACCTAACCTAGCCTAACCAAATCTAACCGAACTAAACTTAATATATCCGTAACTATCCTAACGTATGCTAAACCAATTAAGCTTATGCTAACATAAAATAACATAATCTATCCCAACTAAACGTCATCTAACCTAACCAAAACCAACCTACCTAACTTAAATAAAACTAACCTAATCTAACTAAACCTAACGAAACCTAACCTAACCAAATCTATCCTATTCAAACCTATAGATAGATAGATGGGCCGGTAAGAAGGCTGACTAGCAAGAAAGATAGGTAGGTAGATAGATAGACAGATACGTAGGTAGGTACGTAGGTAGGTAGTAAATAACTAAATAGGTAGATACGTAGGTAAGTAGATAGAAGTGTAGGTAGGAAGGTAGGTAGATAGCCAATTATCTAACTGGACATATAAAACATACATAATTACAACTTAACACACAGAAACATATGCACCATATAAATAAATATAGATAAAATTAAATGGAATATTACTATATATATATATATATATTATATATATATAATATATATATATATATATATATATAGTATCACAACATGAAAACTACCAAATTCGGTATCATGCTGTGACCCGGCGGCTCAAACATGAACCTACGTTAAACAAAAAAATATATATATACACTCTCTATACATATATACACACATACATATGTATGAATACATATATACCTATAAAGTTATCTACGAATCTATCTATCTTTATAAATATGTAAGTGTATGTATGTATGTATGTATCTATATCTATGTATCTATGTATATATATATATATATATATATATATATATATATATATATATATATACATACACACCCACTAATATATATGTATATGTACACATATGTATATATTTTTCATATACATGTGTGTGTGTGTGTGTGTGTGTGTGTGTGCGTGCGTGTGTGTGTGTCTCTGACCCCGCCCACCTCTCTTGCTGGCCACACTTCCAACCGGCACGAGGCTCCGCCCCCTCGGCGCCTTTCTTCCCTCAGCCACACTTCCAACTGGCACTAAGCTCCGCCCCAACTAGAGGCTCGGCCAATGGCATTCCCAAGGAGGAGGGGAAGTGGGGCTCGACGAGGAAGGAGGCCCGCCATTGGATCATCCAGCGGGAGTCTTCTCCCATTGGCTGGAACGACGACGCTGCTCGAGGGCGCAGCCGGAGACTCGGAAGGCCTATTATCACGCATTCTCCTGGTTCTTCAGTTTAAAACACAATTTCCGTTTTTCATCTTATTACCTTCTTTATCCCCCGTTCATCGCCACGCTCATCCCCGTGTCGCGCCCTCTCCCAATTCCTCCGTTTATCGCCCCTACCTCCTTTCCTCCTCCAGCCTATCATTTTTTTTCTTTATTAATTATCTCTCTCTCCCTCTCCTCCCCGTTATCGCCCCTTATCCCCCACTTCCTCCGTTTATCGCCCTCCCTCCCACCTCCGAATCCAAGATACATCCCTAATCTGTTTATTATTTTTTCTTCTCTTTTACTAATGCTCCCAACCCCCATATTTATCCAATCTCCTCCCTTCTACCGTTTATCGGCCCTTATCCCCCATTCCCTCCGTTTATCGCCACCCTCCTCCCTCCTGCGGAATCTGTCCATTAATCCTTCATTTTCTTTTATTTTATTTACCTATTATTTACTCTTAGTTCTCCCAATCTCCACTGCCCCATATTTCCCCGTTTATCGCCCTTCTACCCATATCCACCCGTTTGGGAGGGCCACTAAGTCCCTCCAAACGGAGGGCTTAATTCATCCCAGAAACGTCCCTAATATGGCCATAATCTCCTTTTCTTTTATTTCTCCTTTCTTTATTAATTCTCCCAACCCCCCTCCTCCCCCACTTTTTCTCTCTTGCCCGTTTATCGCCCCTTCTCCCCATTTCCCCCGTTTATCGTCTCGCTCCACATCCTCCCGCGGATGCATCTATTAATCTCTAATTTTTACTTTCTCATTTCTTTATTAATTCTACCAATCCCCTATTTATCCCCTCCTCTCCATCTCTCTCAGTTATCGCCACTTATCCCCCGTCCCTCCGTTTATCGTCGCGCTCCCTCATCCCCCCGGGGATCCAAAATACATCCCTTAATCTGTTTATTTATTTCTTCTCTTTTTAATCATCCATCCTTTATCCCCCTCCCCCAATCCCCTCGTTTATCGGCCCTTCTCCCCCATTCCCCCCGTTTATCGTCGCGCTCCCTCGTCCCCCCGCGGATCCGTCTATTAATCTCTAATTCTTTCCTTTCTCCTTTCTTATAATCTCCAATCAATCTTTTTCTTTCTTTTTTTAATCTCATCCATCTTTCTAATCCTCCAATTCCCCCCGCTTTTTTTTTTTGAAAAAAAAATTTTTCGTCCCTTTACCCCATCCCCCCACCGTTATCGTCGCGCTCCTCCTCTCCAGAGGATCATCTAGTAATTCTCTATTCTTTTCTTTCTCCTTTCTTTATTAATTTCCTCGCCCAATTCTTCCTATACTCCCTCAAATTCCCTCTTTTATCGGCCCTTCTCCCCCATTCCCCCCCGTTTATCGTCGCGGTCCCTCCTCCTCCAGCGGATCCAAGATGGCGCGTCGCCTCCGCCCCGAGACGCTTTTTCGGAGAAGGTCGGATTCCGTCCTTTTTATTTTTCCCTCCGAGTTTTTTCTCCCTTTTCGCGCATCTTTTCCCTCGTTTGAGAGAAGAGAGAATATTTTTTTATTGTTTGTTTTATTTTTTTCTTTCCTTGGGTTTGTCTGAGAGAAAGAGAAAGAGAGGAAAAC
>NW_023640378.1:0-11375 GCF_015228065.2 Penaeus monodon | reverse complement strand
ATTTTTTTTTTTTTTTTTTTTTTTTTTTTTAATTTTTAATTATTATTATTATTTTTGGGGTTTTTGTTTTTTTTTTTTTTTTTTTTATTTTTTATTATTTTTTTTAAAAATTTTTATATTTTTTTTTAAATTTTTTTTTTTTATTGAAAAAATTTTTTAAAAATAATTTTAATAATAAAAAAAAAAATAATAAGTATAAAAAACTTTTTAAGTCGTTTAATATTTTATTAATATTATTATGTTTTTATTATCATTATTTTATTTCTACTAGTAAAATAATTCAAAAAAAAAAATATTATAACAGTAATAACTACAAATAACAAAATTTGTTTTAGAAAATGGAAAATAATTTTTATAAATCGTTATTAGTATTATTTTTGTTATTACTATTATTAGGGTTGTTGTTTTAATGTTCAAAAAATATATTAAAATAAAAGTTGCAACAAAAATGTTTAATAATTGCAAAAATGATGATCAAAATTTGAAATAAGAGTAATGATGATGATAAGTGAGGGAAAACGATAGTAATGAGAAAATCATGATAGTAATGATAAATAATAAAAGTGAGAAAAAGAGAATTTTTAAAACATTTGAAAAATTTTAATATTATTAATATTATAAATTTATTTTTTTTTATTATTTTCTATTATTATTATTTTAATTTTATATTATTATTATTATTATTATTTTTAATTAAAATTTTATTTTATTACTTTATTTTATTATTATTATTTTTAATTTTCTTTTATTATTAATTATTTTTATTTTTTATCATTATTATTATTATTTTATTTTTGAAAAAAAATATATTATAACTGAAATAAAAACAGTTAATAATAAAAAATAAGTATGAAATACTATTGATAGCGTTATAATATTATTTAATATTATTATTGTCTTTATTATATTATATTATTCTTAGTGTAAAATTTGCAAAAAAAATTTATTAAACAGTAAGATACAGTAATAACAAATTAATTAGAAAAATGGTAAAAAAATTTATTATAAACGTTTTTGTTATTTTTATGTTTTACTATTTTTTTGTTGTTTTATTAGTTTTATAAAAATATATATTATAACTGAATAATTGAATAATAATGAAATTTTTGAAATAATGTGATAATAATTTGAAAACATGATGAAAGATGATAAAAATGATGTTTTGATGATAATGATGATGGTAACGAAAGCAATATGATAATCTAAAATAATGTTTAAAATAACATTTTTGGCCCCTATAAAAAAAAAAAGGAAAAATTTCCCAAAAATGAAAAAAAGCAAAAAATCTAATTAATTAGTTTTTTGAGAGTAACCCAAAAAAATGACTTTTTTTCGATTTCTTTGGATTAATAATTTTTTAATATTATCATTTTTATTTTATTGTTATATTATTTTATTTTATTATTTTTTTATTATTATTAATTTATTTTATTATTATTATTATTATATTATTTTATTATTCCCAAAAAAATTTTAATTATAACTGTAAAAAAGAAATTTAAAATTTAATAAAAAAGGGGTAAAAAAATTTTTTTTGATGTCGTTAAATTTTATTTTTAAATCATTATTTTATTATTATCATTATTTTATTTTACTAGTAATATGATTGCAAAAAATCATTTTATAACATAAAACTACAGTAATAAAAAAATTTAATTTAGAAAAGGTATAAAAAATTATTATAATTCGTTTTTTATTTTTATTTTATTGTATTATATTATTATTGTTTTTTGTTTTTATTTTAGTTAAAAACAATTTTATATAACTGCAAAATTTGCAAGAAAATGATAAAAATTGAAAATAGTAATAATTGCAAAAAGATGATAAGATATGATGATGATTATGGATTGAGATGATATGATATGATGATAATGATGAGGAAGATAGTAAAATAAAAATCATATAATAATGAAGATAAAACGGGGTTTGTGTCCATATAATAAAAAAAAAGTAAAAGAAAAAAAACCCCCAAAAGTCGAAAAGCGGCAAAATCTAGCAAAAATTACCCTTTTTTCAGAGTATACTCCAAATTTTTTTTTTTTCTATTTTTTGATGTTTTTGGAAAGATTAGGGTAATAATATAATAATTACCAGAAGTATTTATCATGAAAAAAAATGATGAAAACGGGAGAAAAAAGAAAAGTTTGAAACATTTGAAATTTTTAAATTTTTATTAATATTATCATTTTATTATTTTATTATTATTTTATTATTATTTTAAATTATTATTATTATTATTTTATATTATTTTTTATTTTTTTGGAAAAAAAATGTTTTATAACGTAAAAATAACGTAAAAATAAAAATAAAAAGTAATAAAATTGAAGCCCTTTTAAAATTTATTTTTAATTTATTTTTTATTATTATCATTATTTTTATTCTTCAGTAAAAATTGCAAAAATAATTTTTATAACAGTAAAAAATACAGTAAAAACAAAATTTAAATTTAGAAAAAGGGTAAAAACAATTATTTAAATCGTTATTTTTGTTATTATTTATTTTATATTTTTTTTTGTTGTTGTTATAGATATTTAAAAAATTATATTTTTAAACTGAATAATTGCAATAAAATGATAAAAATTTTGTAAAAAGGATAAATAATTGCAAAAAGATATAATGATGATGATAATGATGATTATGAGATAATGATGATGGTAAGGATAGTAATGAGATAATCTGAAAATAAGATGATAATAACGGGAATTTTTCCATTATAATAAAAAAAAGGTAAAATAAAAAATTCCAAAAATCAAAAAAAGCGGAAAAATCTAGCGAAAAAACCCTTTTTAGAGCTACCCAAAATGACTTTTTTTCGATTTCTTGATGTTTTTTGGCAATGATTGGGTAATAATGAAAATAATTACCAGAAGGGTATTTCAGAAAATAAAAATAAAAGTGAGAATAAAGAGAGTTATAACATTTCATGTTTATAAATTTTTAATATTATCATTATTTTTTATTTTTTATTATTATATTATTTATTTTTTATTTTTATTATTATTATATTTTATTTTTATTTATTTTTATTATTACACAATGATAATAATAATAATAATTATTTTATTATTTTTTTATTATTATTATTATTATTATTAATTATATTATATCTTATTATTATTATTTTATTTTTATTAGTATTATTTTTTTTATTGTAATTGCCAAAAATATTTTAACTGTAATAATAACAATAATTAATAATAAAAATAAGTAAAAATAATAAGAAAATAGTTTACATATCTTTATTAATATTTTTATTGTTTTTATTTAATTTTAATTTTTACTAGTTAAATAGAAAAAATAATTTTTTTAAACAGAATTTTACTGTAATTCGTTTTTTAATTAAAATAAGATTAAAAAATTTATTAAATTCTTTATTATTTTTATTTCTATATTTTGTTTTTGTTTTTAGTTAGTTGAAAAAATATATATTAAAAACTGCAAAAATGAATAAAATGAAAAAATTTGCAATAATGGGATAAATTGCAATAATGATGATAATGTGAGAATGATGATAAGATATAATGATGAAAAATAAGATAATATTCATGATAATCATTAATAGTGATAAAAACAGGAATTGTCCCCTTTTAATAAAAAAGGTAAAAGAAAATAATTCCCAAAAGTCGAAAAAGCGGCAAAATCTAGCGAAATATAGCCTTTTGAGAGTATACTCCAAAATGCCTTTTTTTCGATTTTTCTGATGATTTTTGCAATTATTAGGGTATTAATGATAATAATTACCAAAGTTGTATTAATCATGACAATAATGAGGATGAAAGTGAGAATAAAGAGAATTTTGATAACATTTGATGATTATTAATATTATCAATATTATCATTATTATTATTATTACTGTTATTATTATTATTATTATTATTATTATTATTATTATTATTATTATTATTATTATTATTATTATTATTATTATTATTATTTTTAAATTATTATTATTTATTATTATTATCATTATTATTACTATTATTATTATTACTTTTTTATTAGTATTATTGCCAAAACATATATTATAACTGTAATAATAACAATAATAATAATAATAATAAGTATAATAACAATGTTAATAGTCGTTATAATATCGTAATTAATATTATTATTGTTATTATTATCATTATTATCATTTTTACTAGTAGCATAATTACAAAAATAATTATTATAACAGTAATAATTACTGTAATAATGATAATAATTGCAATAATGATGATAATAATTGCAATAATGATGATAATGATGATGATAATGATGATAATGATGATAATGATCATGATAATGATAATATTGATGATAATCATGATAATAATGTTGATAATAACGGGAAAATTTCCCCATTTTAATAAAAAAGGAAAAAAGAAAAAAAATTCCCCAAAATTCGAAAAAGTGGCAAATTCTTGCGAAATATGCTTTTTGAGATATACCCCAAAAATGACGTTTTTTTCGATTTCCTGATATTTTGGCAGTTATTAGGTAATAATGATAAAAAATTCCCAAAATGGTTTTAAATTTCATTACAATAATGAGGGTAAAGTGAGAATAAAGAGAATTTTGTTTAAATTTGATGAATTGATATTATCAATTTTATCATTATTATTTTATTTTTACATTATTATTTTATTATTTTTATTATTAATTATTTATTATTATTATTATTATTATTATTATTAATTATTATTTTATTGTTATCATTATTATTATTGTATTGTTATTATTACTACTATTTTTTTTATTATTGCCAAAACATATATTAGACTGTACTATAACAATAATAATAATAATAATAAGTTATAATAATAATGTTGAGATAGTCGTTATTATCGTTATTAATATTATTAATTGTTATTATTATCATTATTATCATTTTTAACTATTAGTATAATTGCAAAATAATTATTATAAGCATAGTAATTACTATAATTACGATTAATATGATTAAAATAATGATATAAATATTTATTATAATATCCGTTATTATTGCTATTATCATTGTTATTGGTATTATTATTGTTGTTGTTATTTTAGTATAGTTGCAAATATGTTTATAACGGCATAATTTGCAATAATAAATGATAAAAATTGTAATATGATGATAATATGGTAATAATGATGCTAATGCTTATATTGAATTATAATGATGATGATTGATAATATTGATGATTAATCATGATAATATGATGATAATCACAGGAATTGTCTCCCATTTATAATAAAAATGGTAACAAAACTAATTCCCAAAAGTCGAAAAAAGCGGGCAAAATCTAGCTAAATAAGCTTTTGCAGAGTATACTCCAAATGACGTTTTTTCGATTTCTCCTCTGATGATTTTGGGCTATTATTCGGGAATCAATGATAATATTTACCCAATCGTATTAATCTGACAATAATGAGGATAAAAGTGAAATAAAGAGAATTTTCATAACATTTGATGATTACATTATTATTATTATTATTATTTATTATTTATTATTATTATTAGTATTATTATTAACTTTATATAATAATAATAGTTATTATTGATTATTGTTATTATCATTATTATTATTTATTATTATTATTATTATTATTATTATTATTATATTAATTAGTATTTATTATTATTATTATTATTATCATTATTATTATTTTTTTTTTTTTTTTACTTTTTTTATTAGTATTATTGCCAAAACATATTATTATACTGGTAAGAATAACAATAATAATAATAATACGTATAATTATAATGTTAATAGTCGTTATAGTATCGTTATTAATATTATTATTGTTAGTTATTATCATTATAATCATTTTTCTAGTATTATAGATTGGCAAAAATATTATTATAACAGTAATAATTACTATATTACGATATGATTAACAACAAATAATGATATATAATTATTATAATATCGTTTATTATTGTTTTTATTATTGGTTATTTGTATTTTATGTTGTTGTTATTAGTATAGTTTGCAAAATTATGTATTATACTGCAATAATTGCAATAAAATGAGAAAAATTGTAATAATGATGATAATAATTTTAATAATGAATGATAAATGAGGATAATGTGATAATGATGGTATAATAAGATAATATTGATGATAATCATGATTAAGAATGATGATATAACAGGAATTGTCCTCCATTTATAATAAAACTGGTAAAAGAACAATAATTCCCAAAGTCGAAAAAGCGGCAAAATCTATCTAAAATATAGCCTTTTTTGAGAGTATACTCCAAAATGACGTGTTTTTTCGATTTCTCTGATGATTTTGGCTATTATTAGGGTAATAATGATAATAATTACAACAATCGTATTAATCCTGACAAATAATGGGATAAAAGTGAAAATAAAGAGAATTTTCATAAACATTTGATGATTCTCATTATTATTATTATTATTATATTAATTATTAAATTATTATTATTATTATTATTATTATTATTATTATTATTATTATTAATTATTATTATTATTATTATTATTATATATTATGATTATTATTATTATTATATCATTATTATTATTATTATTATTATTACTTTTTTTTAGTAATTATTGCCAAAACATATTCTTATAACTGTAAAATAATAATAATAATAATACTAAGTATAATAGTAATGTTAATAGTCGTTGAGATATCGTTATTAATATTATTATTGTTTTCATTATCATTATTCTCATTTTACTTGTAGTATAATTGTCAAAATACATTATTATACAGTAATAATTACTGTAATTAGATATTAATTCAAATGAGATATAAATAATTATTATATATCGTTATTATTGTTATTATATTATTGTTAGTTCTATTATTAGTGTTGTTTGTTATTAGTATAGTTGCAAAATTATCTATATAACTGCAATAATTGCAATAATAAATATAATAATTGCAATAAGTGATGATACTAATTTAAAATAATGATGATAATGAGGATGGATAATGAAAGATAATGAATGATATGATGATGTAATGATAATATTGTATGATAATCATAGATAATAAATGATGTATAAGTAACGGATGTGTCTCCATTTAATAATTTTTAAACAAAGGGAAAAGAAAATAATTCCGAAAAGTCGAAAAATTGGGCAAATCTAGCGAAATTAGCCTTATGAAGAGTATATTCCAAAATGATCGTTTTTTCGATTGTCTTTGATTATTTTGGCACTTATTAGGGGTTATCAATGATAATAATTACAAAAATATTATTAATCATGACAATAATGAGGATAAAAGTGAGAATAAATAGAATTTTGATAATATTTGATGATTATTAATATTATCATATTATCTTTATTTATTATTATTATTACTATTATTATTATTGTTATTATTATTATTATTATTATTATTATTATTTATTCTTATATTATTATTATTATTATTATCATTATAATAATAATAATAATAATTATTATTATTATTTGTTATTATTATTATTTTTTTAATGCTATTCTTATTATTATCATCATTATTATTATTAGTATTATTATTATTATTATTACTTTTTTATTTAGTATTATTGCCAAACATATTATTATAACTGTGTAATAATAACAATATAATAATAATAATAATAATGTATAATAATAATGTTAATAGGCGTTATTATCGTTTATTATTATTATTATTGTTTATTATTATCAATTATTATCGATTTGTACTATTGTATAATTGCAAAAATAATTATTATAACAGTAATAATTACTATAATTACGATATTAATTAAAATACGATATAAATAAATTATTATAATATCGTTATTATTGTTTTTATTATTGTTATTTCTATTATTATTGTTGTTTTTATTAGTATAGTTGCAAAATTTTATATTATATCTGCATAATTGCAATAAATAACATAATCAATTGCAATAATATTTTGATAATGATTGCATAATGATGATAATGATGATGATAATGTTAAAAATGATGATGATAATGATAATGTTGATGATAATTATGATAACAATGATGAGAATAAAGGAATTGTCTCCATTTATAATAAAAAAAAAGTGTAAAGACAATAATTCCCAAGTCGAAAAAGCGGCAAAATCTAGCGAAATATAGCCTTTTGAGAGTATCTCCATAATTACGTTTTTTTTTTCGATTTCTCTGATGATTTTGGCAATTATTAGGCTAATAATGATAATAATTACCAAAATCGTATTAATCATGAAAAAATAGGAAAAAGGGGGAAATAAAGAGAATTTTGTAACATTGATGATTTTTAATATTATAATTTTATCAAAAATTATTATTATTAACTGTTATTATAATTATTATTTTTAAATTTATTTTATTATTATATTATTTTTATTATATTATTATTATTATTATTATTATTTTATTTTATTATTATTATTATTATTTTTTTTTATTATTATTATTATTATTTTTTACTTTTTTTTTAGTATTATTGCCAAACATATATTATAACTTAATAATAACAATAATAAAATAAAAATAATAATATAATAATAATGTTAATAGCTTTATAATATCGTTTTAATTTTAAATTATTGTTATTATTATCATTTTTTCATTTTTGCTATAGTATTTTGCAAAAAAAAATTATTAAAACAGTAATGTACGTAACTCATTTTAAATTAAAAAAAAGATATAAATAATTATAAATATCGATATTATTGTTTTATTATTGTTATTTCTTTTATTTTGCTTTGTTATTATATTTTGCAAAATTATTTTATAAGCAAAATTAAATAATAATGATAAAAATTTGCAAAAATATGATAATAATTGCAAAATGATGATAATGATGATATAAATATATAATGATTAATGAGAGAAAATGATAATATTGATGTAACATGATAATAACGGATAATAACAGGAATTGTCCCTTTTAATAAAAAGGAAAGAGAAAAAAATTCCCCAAAAAGTCGAAAAGCGAAAAAATCTAGCGAAATATAGCCTTATGAGAGTATACTCCAAATGAGGTTTTTTCAATTTCTCTGATGTTTTTTGGGCAATGTTGGGGGAATAATGTTTAAAAATTACCAAAATCGTATTAATCATAAAAAATTGGGGAAAAAAAGTGAGAATAAAGAAAATTTTGTAACCTTTGATGATTTTTAAATTTTTAAAATATTATTATTATTATTATTATATTATTTTATTAATTATTATTATTTTTATTATTATTATTATTATTGTTATTATTATTATTATTTTTATTATTATTTCATTATTATTTTTTTATTTTATTATTAATTTTTATTATTTTTATTACTTTTATTATTTTTAAAATTACATTTTTATTATTTTATTTTTATTATTATTATTATTATTATTTTTTTACTTTTTTATTGTATTATTGCCAAAACTTATTAAACTGTAATAAACAAAATAAAAATAATAAAAATATAATAATAATTTTTAATAGTTTTTAAAATTTCGTTATTATATTTTATTATTATATCATTTTTATCTTTACTATAGTTAATTGAAAAAATAATTTTTATAACGTAAAATTATGTAATTACGATGTTAATTAAAATAAGAATAAATATTATTATTATCTTTTATTTTTGCTATTATTATTTTATTTTTATTATTTTTTGTTGTTGTTTTTAGTATATTTTAAAAAATTTTAATATTATAACTGCAAAAAATTGCAAAAATAATAAAAATAATTGCAATAATGATGATAAAAATTTGAAAATAATGATGATAATGATGATAAATGATTAATGTGATAATGATGATGATAATGAAATTAATGATAATCATGTAATAATGATGATAAAAACAGGTTTTTCCCTCCATTTATAATAAAAAAAAAGGTAAAAGAAAAAATTCCCAAAAGTAAAAGTGGAAAAAATCGCAAATAACCCTTTTTGAGAGTATACTCCAAAAATGTTTTTTTTTTTTCGATTTCTCTAGTTTTTGGAAAATTATTAGGGTAATAATTTTTTTTTCCCCCAAAATCGTATTAATCATGACAAAAAGGATAAAAGTGAGAATAAAGAAAATTTTTTGATAACATTTGATGTTATAATATTATCAATATTATCTTTTTATTTTATTTATTAACTTTTTTTTATTACATTTTATAATTATTATTATTATTTTTTATTTTTATTTTTATTATTTTATTTTTATTATTATTATTTTATTATTATTAAAAAATTTATTTTTTTATTTTTATTATTATTATTATTTTTTTTTTTATTATATTATTATTATTATTATTACATTATTTTTATTACTTATTATTTTTTTTATTAGTATTATATCCAAAACTATTTTTAAAACTGTAATAATACAATAAAAATAAAAATAAGTAAAATAAAAATTTTTAAAGTCGTTATAATATCTTTATTAATATTTATTTTTTTTATTACATTATTATCATTTTTATATAGTATAATTGCAAAAATAATTTTTAACAGTAATTTTACTGTAATTACGTTTTAACCCATTCTTTTGATGATCGGCAATTATTGGGTAATAATGAAATAATTACCAGAATTCTTTTAATCATGACAATAATGATATAAAAGTGAGAATAAAGAAAATTTGGGATAATTTTTTTTGAGGGTTTTTAATATTATTACTATTATCATTATTATCATCATTTATTATACTTTATTATTATTATTATTATTTTTTATATTATTATTATTATTATTATTTTATTATTATTATTTTTATTATTATTATTTTATCTTTATTATTATTTTAAATTATTATTTATTCCCAAAACTATATTAAACTGAAATAAAAAAATAAGATAATAATAAGAAAATTATAAAAATACTAATTGTTATAATTTGTTATTAATTTATTTTTGTTTTTATTATCATTATTATTATTTTTACGGGTATATAATTGAAAAAATAATTTATATAACAGTAAAAATTTCAAAAAAACGATTTAATTGAAAATTAATAAAAAATGAATAAAAAATTTTATTTTTGATTATTATTGTTTTACTATTATTATTGTAGTTGTTATTAGTATAGATGAAAAATTATATTTAACTGAAATAATTGCAAAAATAATGAAATAATTGCAAAATGATGAAAATAATTGAAAAAATGATATAATGATGATGATAATGATGATAATGAGATAATGATATGATAACGATAAAAATGATGAAATAGAAAATAATATGATAAAACAGGAATGGTCCAAAATATAATAAAAAAGGGTAAAAAAAAAAAAATCCCAAAGTAAAAAAGCGCAAATCTGCGAAATAAGTTTTTAAGTAGACCCCCAAAATGACTTTTTTTCCCATTTTTTGATGATTCTGGCAATTTTTAGGGTAAAATGAAAAAAATTACCAATTCTATTAATCATGACAAAAATATGAAAAAAGTGAATTAAGAGAATTTGGATGACATTTGATGAT
>NW_023640376.1:0-11377 GCF_015228065.2 Penaeus monodon | reverse complement strand
AACACACTACCAACCCACACACAACAACACACACCACCACACCACCAACACACACACACACACACACAACACACAACCAACAAACACACCACACACACAGGGAAAAAAAGGGGGGGAGAGGAGAGGGAAGAGAGGAAGGGGAAAAGAGAAAGGCAGGAGAAAGAGAGAAGGGAGAGGAGAGAGAGAGAGGAAAGACGAAGAAAAAAGAAAAGAGAAACGGACAAGAGTGGTGGACAGAGAGGAGAGAAAAGGAAGGAGAGAGGAGAGAGAAGGAGAAGAGAGAGAAGAAGAAGAAAGAGAGGAGAAAAAGAAAGAAGCAGAAAAGGCAGAGAAGAACAGTAAAGAAGGGACTGAGAAAAAAAAGAGAGGAGGGGGCAAGAGGAAAGAAGAAGGGGGGAAGAAGAAAAAGAGAAAAAGGAGAAAAAAGCAAAACAAAAGAAGAGTAGAAAAGAAAACAAAGAAAAGGAAAAGAGAGAAAAAAAGGAGAAGGGAGAAATTTAGAGAGACAGAAGAAAGAGAAGAGAGAGAGAAAGAAAGAAGAAAGAGAAAATAAGGAGAGGGAGAGAGGAGGGGAGGAGGGAAAGATGGTAAAAAAGAGAAGGAAAGAAATAATATTGATTGTAAAAAAAATGGATAAAATATAACATAAAATTTATATCTATATAGCTAAAAATTGAAAACAGAAGAAATAAACTTAAATAAACTAAATTAGTTTAAAAAAAGACGTATAAATATATAACTTTTAAATATAACAAAACATAAATTAAACTATGAAATTACAGATTAAAAAAACTATACAAAAAATTTAAACCAAAATATAAATGAGAAAAAATTACAAAACTGATATTTAATCAAAAGATAT
Source organism: Penaeus monodon (assembly GCF_015228065.2). Taxonomy (NCBI): domain Eukaryota; kingdom Metazoa; phylum Arthropoda; class Malacostraca; order Decapoda; family Penaeidae; genus Penaeus; species Penaeus monodon. The sequence goes on along the minus strand of NW_023640376.1, from coordinate 10,515 downwards.
TAAAAAATGAAATTGGGCAAAAACCTTTGCAACAAAAACGTTTTTTTTTTGCTAAAAAAAAAAAACGTCGTTAATTTACCGAGAAAAATGCAAATTAAATAATTATTCCCGGAAACAAATCTGAACCATGCAAACCCCTCTCTCTCCCTTCCCCCCTCCCCCCCCCAACCCCCCCATGCTAAAAAAAAACAATTAGGGGGGGGGAAAAGCCCAATGAACCATTTGTTGGTTTTCTGGTCTAAAATCGGCTTAATTGTTGGTCTGGTTCCCCCCTTCTCCTCCTCTTTTTCGCCTGCTCCCCTTTTCTTTTCCCCTCGATTTTCTTCTTTTTCTTTCCCCTTTTGCCTTTTATCTTTCCCTCTTTTTCTCTTTTTTTCTTTCTTTTCTTTTTTTTTTTTTTCTCTTTCGCTCTCTCTTCTTTTCTTTTTTTTTTTTTCTGCCTTTCTTCCTTTTTTTTTCCTTTCTTCTTTTCGCTTTCTCTCTTTCCTATTTCTTTTCTTTTTTTTTTTTAATCCTCCTTTCTCTCCTCTCTTTGCTTGCCTATTTTTTTCTCACTTTTTCTTTCCCTTTTCCCTTTCCCTTTCTTCCTCCTCTTTTTCTTTCCCCCTTCCTCCCCCTCTCTTTCCCTCCTTTCCTTCCCACCTCTTTTTCCATTTCTCCCTCCCCTTTCCCCCTTTTCCCTCCCCCCTTCTTTTCCCCTTCCTTCCCCTTTCCCCCTCCCTTCCCTTCCTTCCCCCTTCCCCTTCCCTCTCTTTTTCCCCTCCCTTCCGCCCCTTTTTCCCTTACTCATTTCCCCCCCTCCTCTCCTCCCCTTTCTCTTCCCTCCCTACTCCCTTCTTTCCCTCCCTCCCTCTTCCCCCTTCCCCCCCCCCTTCTTTTTTTTTTTTTCCCCTCCCTTCCTCTTCTTCCTTTTTTTCCCCTCCTCTTTACCTTCCCCTCTCCTTTTTCCTTCCCCTTTCCCCTTCCCCTCCTTTCCCCCCTTTTTCCTTCCCCTTTCCCTCCTTCCCACACTTTTTTTCCCCTTCCTCAATCCAACCTTTTCTTCCTTTCTTACCCTCCTTCCCTCCCCCTTTCCCCCCCTTCCCTTTCTTCTCCCAACCTTCCCCTCCCTTTCTTTCCTCTCCCCAACCACTTCCCCACCTTCCTTCTCCAATTTTTTCCTCTTCTCTCCTCCCTTCCCTTCATTCCCTTTCTTCCCACCCTGCCCCCTTCACTCTCTTTTTCTTTTCCCAATTTTTTCCTCCCCTTTCCTTTTCCCCCCTTTCTCCAACCTCCTTTTCCCAACCATTTCCCTTTTAACCCCCCCTCATCCCCCCTTTCCTTTCTCCCTTTCCTTCTCCCCTTTTTCTCTCCTTCTTTCCAACCCTCCCCCTCCCTTCCCCCACCATTTTTCCCCCCCCTCCCCTCCCTTTCCGTCCCTCTTCCCTCCTTCCTCCTTCCTTCCCACCCCTTTCCCCCCCCCCCCCCTCCCTTTCGTCCACTCTTCCCCCCTCCCCTCCCACTTCTCACTCCTTTTTTCCCCCCCCTCCTTTCCCCCTTCCCCTTTCCCCCCTTCCCTTCCCCCCCTCCTTTTCCCACCCCCTTTTCCCTCTCATCCGAAAAATATGTGTTTTGGCTTCAAAAAAAAATTAATTCTCCAGGGGGGGGGGACCCTCCCCTCCCGTTTGAATTAATAGATATGTAATAACTTTTTCGCTGCTGCGCGTTTTCATATATATTATATTTTTTTTTTTTGTTCCTGTAAATCTGGACAAAAAAAAGGGGCGTGTGTGTTTTTGGTTTTGGTTTTTGTTTTTTTTTATGGATTTATGGTGGTTTAGACGTTTCATATGATTGATAATAACTACAAACCAACAAATAAACGGACAACAACAAACAAACAACAACAATAGAAAAACAAACAATGAATACTAATAAAATGGTTTTGTAACACTTATTAAGTGACGATTAAAATAATGATTGATAGTAAAAAAAAAAATATATCCCAAGTCTTATCAATGGGCTTATGTAAGATATTTGTTGATTTAAACAGTTACAAGTTTTCCCCAGAGAGAAAAAACACATATAAAACAAATACTAGTAATACTTGAGGCTAGAAAGGAATAGATTGATTTAGATAATGGAAATAAGGATAAAAATTAAATGGATAGTAATGATAATGAGAATGAATTGAATGATGAATGGACATTAGTAAATGTTATTTTTTCTTAATGTTCGACATTAATTTTTTGAAAATTTTTTAATGTCACATTTAATTAATATGAATAAAATAATTGATAATAATAATAATAATAATTTGATAATAATAATAATTTAATAATTAATAAAATAAAATTAAATTAAATAAATTATAATAAATAATTAATAATAATAATAATAAATATAATTAATTAATTAATAAATATTAAATAATTACATAAATAATGAATTAATAATAGTAATAAATTGAAATAATAATAATAATAATAATGATATAATAAAATAATAATAATGATATAATAAATAATAATATAAATTAATTAACGGCACTAACTACTAATAACTTAACTAAACTAACTAACTACCTACTTAATAGTAATTGATACCAAACAACAAACAAACCAAACAACCATCCAATAAATAATAATAATAATAATAAATATAATAAATAAAATAAATAATAATAATAATTAATATAATTTAATAAATTAAATATTAATAATAAATAATATAAATTAAAATTAAAATAAATAATAAAATAAATACATTAAATAATAATAAACAAAATAATAATAATAAATAATAATGTTTTAATAATAAAAATAATAATGATAATAATAAATAATGAAATAATAAATATTAATTTTAAAATGTAAAGATTTAAATTAAATTAAAAATAATAAATTTTTTGTGAATTACATGATGATGATTAAATGATAAAAAAAAAAAAAATGGAATTGACAACAAAACAAAAGAAAACAAGGAAAAAAAAACAAAAAAAAAATTTTAATAAAAATTTTATTAAAATTGAATAAAATTTAAATAATTTAAAAAAAAAAAAAAAAAATAAAAAAAAATTAATAATAATAATAATAAATAATTAAAATAATTAATAATTATTAAATTTGATAATAAATAATAATAATAATTTAAATAATTTTTTAATAATAATAGTTTAAAATTAATTAAAATAAATTTAAAAATAAAAAATTTTATGATTAAATAAATAAAAATTTTTTAAATTTAAAAAAAATGATAATTTTAAATAATATAAAATTAATTAAATAATAATTAACTAATAAAAAATTAAATAATAATTAAAATAAATAAATATAATTAATAATAAAATAAAATAAAAAAACAATAATAATGGGAATAAAAATTGGATAAAATTAAATAGCAAATAATAATAAAGATACCCACTAAAACCTTCATATTTTTTTAAAATTTAAATAAAATAAAATTTAAAAAACTGAAAAATAACCTTAAATGATGGGTTAAATTAATGATAAAACTAAAAAAGAAAAGGGAAAAATTTAAATAAAAGATAAAAAAATAATGAATAGTAAATTAAAATGCCAAAAAAATTTTTTATGATTAATTAATACATAAAAAAAAAAAAAAAAATAATCTTTTTTGGGTTTAGTGATGATAAAAACTTTAATTTTTTCATATGGGTTTCCCTATAAATTTTTAATTTCCCTCTAATATTTTTTTTTTTTTGATAAATAATTTTTTTTTTCGTCAAGGGGAAAAATTTTATGAAAGCCCTTAAAAAAAAATAATATTTAAAAACCTTTTTTAAAATTGTTCGGCCTTTTGCAGTAAACAAAATTTTTAAAAAAAAGGACAAAAAAAAAAAAAACGATTTACCAATTTACTATCACTAATATCTCCAATAAAAAAAACGATTGCTAAATGATAAAATTATAATGAATGGAATGAAAATTGGAGGGATTTGAAAAAATTTAAAATAATAATTAAAAAAAATTTAAAAAAATTTAATAAAATAAAATTAATTAATAAATAAATAAATAAATAATTAAAATAATAATAATAAAAATTAATATTAATAATAATAAATGAGATAAATTTAAAAAAAAAAAAGTTTGAAAACACAAGAAAGGGTTTTTTGCTTTTAATCTGGGTTTTTGGGGAATTTTAAAAAAAAGGGTTTTAAAGGGGGAGGAAATGAAAAATTGGAAAAAGGAGAAAAAAAACAAATTGAAAGGGGAAGTATAAAGCGGACGGCTGGGGGGTTAAAATTCTAAAGTCCCAAGTTTTTGTGAAATGGGAAAGAAAACAAGGGTAAAACTTTGCAAAAATTAATACCTGGGCAGTAGGAAAATATTTCAGATATGGGGGGCAGGAAAATAAAAAAAGTTTGGAAGAGAGAAATGGAAAAAAACTAAAAAAAAGTATCGGCAAAAAAAAAAAGGGAACAAGAAAAAACCTGGGACAATTTTTTAAAAATTTGGTTGCCCATGCAACCCAAAAAGGGTGGGATGTAGACAGACTATTATATGAAAAAAGGAAGGGAAAGGGAGGTCGTGGCCTTAAATCAGTTTTGGGGGAAAAAAAAAAATTTTGTAAAAAAGAAATGAAAAAAAAAAAACAGCTTTAGGTTTTTTTTTTTATTGTGGCAAACTTTCAGAAGAGTTTTTTTGAATTAAAAAGAAGGTTTGTTGGTGGCACCCAGGAAAAAAAACAGGAAACAGGGGGGAAAAAAACCAATTTGGAGAAAAGGGGAAAAAAAAATTTTCAAAAAGGAGGAAAAAAGAAAAAGAAAGAATTCAAAAAAAAAAAAAAAATGGACAGGAAAAAAGGCAATCCCAATGGGGCAATTCCCCCCGTTCAGAGAAAGGGATTGCCAAAAAAAAAGGGTAGATAGGGTTTTAAAATCCTTTGGGGAATGGCGGGTTTTTTAAGGGGGGGGGATTTTTTGAAAAGGGGGTTTGAAAAAAAAACGGAAAAGCTCTTACTATGTTGGCAAAAAAGGGCAAGCCCAAAAAGACCAAAAAAAAAAAAAAAACTAACGTGAAGGCCATTTATAATAGATAAAGAAGGGCCCAAGGGGAACCAGTTCCCACTGCGTAGAAAATGTTTTTGGTAAAGCGAAGGTTTTTGAAAAAAAGCCAATACAAAAGTTTTTTCCAGGGGTTGCGAAGAAAAATTAGCCAGGAAAAAGAGTACAAAAAAAAGGGGGGGGGGGAAAACCCGTCCACGATAACCGTGGCCCCAAAGAAAAAAGTAACCCCCTGGGGATTTTTTGTGGTTAGGGAAAAAAAACATGGGCTTTGAGGCCCAATTCAGATAAGTGGTAATGAAAAAAACAACCCCAAAAGGGTGTTTTTGTTGAGAAAACGAAAGGGCCGTGAAAAAAAAATTCTTTTGGGATATCAAATTTTTAAAACAATTGTGATAAACGTCATTTCAGGGCAAAAGGGAAAAGAACCCAAATGTTATGTTTTTATTTAATTTCATAAAAAAAAAAGGAAAAAAAAAGAGGCTCTAATTTTGTTTTTGGATATTTGCCCGTACCGGGGAAAGATTACGAGGGATTGCCAGAAAAAAGAGTTTTTTAGAAAGGAAAAAAAAAAAAAATTTCCCAAAAAATCTGAAAAAAAGGGGAAAAAAAAAAAAAAAAAGGTTGTGGGGGAACTGCGGATGTGAAAAAAAAAGTTGTTTTCCAGAAAGGTGAATTTTTGGTTTTGGCCCCTTCGGAAAGCGTTTTTTTACAAAAAAAGTTTCTTTGGAAAAAATGTTGGGATTTGAAAAAAAATTATTGGACATTGGGGGGCCTGGGGGGTTTTGGGGGGAGTTTTCCCCAGAAAGACTTTTTTTTATTGGGGGGGACGGGCAAGGAAGAATACTGGGGAAAAAAAGGAAAAAAAGGGAAAAAACCTGTTTTTTTTAGCCCCCCTTTTTTTTTTTGCAATTTTTGCCTTAAAAAACCCCCAAAAAAAGGAAAAAGAAAAAAGGGGAAAATAAAGAACGGGGCCCCCAGTGCAGAAAAAAAATGCTTAAAAAAAAACCCATAGTTAAATTAAAAACCCAGTAAATAATGGATTAAAAAAAACCAACCCAAAACAACCAAAAAAACAAAAAAAAAAAATTTAAAATCAATGATTTTATTTATATTGAAATAATCATTAAAAAATGGAATAAAAAAAAAAAAAAGGGGAAATAAAAAAAAAAATTTAATTAAAAAATTGATATGGATAAAAAATAATAAAATTAAATAAAATAAAATAAAAAAATGATTAAATGGATTTTTAATAATTTGGAAAAAAAAAAAATAATGAAAAATGACATTTGATTAAACCAATAATAAAAAAACAATTAAAAAACAAATTGTTTAATGAAAATGATAAGGGATATTTTATTTTAACACCAATGATAAATGATAAACTTCAAATTAAAATTAATGTTTAAAAAATAATAAAAACTTCAAGGTTTGAAAAAAAAAATGAATAATGTTTAATTTAATTTAATATTGGCCCAATGAAAATGATTTAATTGATAATTTAAATTTTCAATTAAATAAAAATAAAACTTTGGGGATAATTAAATGGTTAAATTGTTTTAAAAAAAATAGGGAATTTTTCATTTTTTCAAATTTTTTTTTTCAAAACTACTAACTACTCCCTAATTTTCCCCACCTAAAATAGAAATTAAAAATAATTTAATAAATTGATAAATGAAAATCAACCAATTTGATTATTTTTAACTATTTACTATTTTTTACCATGAAGGGAAAAAAAATTAATAAAAATAAGGAATTATTATAAAAAAAATCCCTGTGCTAGTAATAAATAATAAATTAATTTAAATAATTAAAAATAAAAACAATTACAAACTTACTACTTACTAACTACTTTCCCTAATAATTAATTTGATTAATAATTTTAATAAAAATTTTAAATAATTTTAAAAATTTAATAAATAAAAAAAATTTAATTTTAATAATTAAAAATAAAAAATAAATTAAATAAAACCAATTAATAATTTATTTAATAAATAAATAAAATTTTGGGGGAAAAATGAAAAGGTGAGGGGATGGTGGTGGGGGGGTTGCACTTGCATTTGATTTTTTTAAAAATATTTACCCACCCCAAAACCCAAAAAAAAATTTTTGGAAAGGCGCTGATTTTTTCAATATATAAAAAAAAAAAAAATCGCCCGGCATGCGGAATTTGCCGTTGGGTTCAATCCATGGCCACCCCGCCCCGCCCCGGCGCCGTTTAGTTGAAGCCCCGCGGGACCTCTCTCTTCCACGGTTTTTGGCACTTTAAACCCCTTTTCCCCAATCCGGCAAAAAAATTTTTTTAACAAAACCCTGGGCCCCCGGGGTTTTTCCCCTAAATTTTAAATGGGGAAAATCAGTCCCAATTTGGGCCAAAACACCAATTCGGCCGGAAATGCGAGTGGGGCGGTGGGGAAAGGGGCAATCCAGGCCCCCCACACACGCCATCTCCCCCGCGGTGGTGGGAGCACGGCGCGCTGATTTTTAAAATAATAAATGGATAAAATAAATGGAATAATTTAATAAATGGTAATGGTGTTTTGGGGATTGGAATTTGATGATGATGATTGGATATGATTGAAGGGAAATTGGGATGTTGGAATGAATTAAATGTGATTGGATGATTGGGATGATGATTGGGAATGATTGATTGATAAAAATGATGGTTTAATTAAAATTTAAAAAAAATTTAATAATGGTTAATGAAAAATTTAATTAAAAATGGATAAATGGATGTAAATAAAAATAATTAATAATAAATTGAATAAAATAATGATAATGATAAAAATAAAAATAAAAAAAATTAATAATAATAAATTAATAATTAAAATTTAAAATAATAATAAAAATAAAATAATAATAAAATTAAAAATTTAAAAAAAAATTTAAAATAATAATATAAATAAAAAAATTTAAAATAAATAAAATTTAAAAATAAACCATAAAAAAAAAAAAAAAAATTAATAGTTAAATAATAAAAATTAAATAATGATAATTAATATAAATAAATAAATAGTTTGTGATAAACAAAAAGAGGATTAATGAATTAATAAAAACAACAAACAACAAAAATAATAATTTAAAATAAATAATTAATAATAAATAATAAAAAATTATAAAAAATTATTATTATTATTAATAATGATAATGAAAATAATTAAATGAACAATAATAAATAATAATAATTAATGGATTTAATAATTGAATTTGAAAATAAAAAAATAAATAAATGGAAAAAATAAATTAATAAATCAATAAAAAATAAAAAAAAACCCAAACAAACCAAAACAAACCAAACAACCAAACAAAAACAAAAAACAAAACAAAAAACAAAATTAAATAATAATTAATTAATTTAAATAAATAATAATTAAATAATAAAATAATATAATTAATAAATAATAAAATTAAATTAATGAGAAATAATAATAATAATGAAATTAATAATAAATAATAAAATAATAAAATAATAAATAAAATAATTAATGATAAAATAATTACTAAAAATTAAAATAAATAATAATAATAATAATGATAATTAAATAATGATAAAAGATAAATACAAACAACCACAAAACAAACAAAAAAACCCAACAAAAAAACCAACAAAAAACAACAATAATAAAATTTAATAAATAATTAAATAAATTAATAAATAATTATAAAATAAAATACTGATACTAGTACTAAATACTAAAATTACTACTTAATAAATTAGTGATAAACATAATAATAATAATTAAATAAATAAAATAATAATATATAATAATTAATAATAATTGAAAAATAAATAATAAATAATGACAACAATAATTAAATGGATAATAAATTAATAATTAATTTGTTAAATAAACAATAAAATTAATGAAATAGTTAAGTAAATAAACAAATATTTAATAATAAGAAAAAAAATTAAACATAATAATAAAAAATGGGATAATAAATAATGATAAATTGGTGGGGGGTTATGTGTCCGAAAACTTTCTTCCCTGTTTAATTTAGGGGTTTTGAGGTGGGTGGCAAGGGGCTGTATCCTTTGCACCAAAAACACTTTTTCAAAAAAAACACCTGTATGGGAACTGGATAAAATGGGCAGAGCTTACTAAGCCAGGGAGGTTCAGTGTGGAGGCAAAACCATTTAGGCAATATTAAGGGTTCTCCAGGGAAAACTTTGACTTTTTTGCCGACGATGTTTGCCATTCCTATCTGAAGTCCCTTGGAGTCCACTTTGGTGGGAGGGGCTCCTTGATGCATTTTTAGCAAATGAGGGCGAAAAAGCCCCTTTGGGGCCTTTAAGAAGGTCTCCTGGAACCAAAACCAAGATTTCGGGGGGCCCTTTGGGGGCCTTGTTAGGGGGGAAAAAAAAAAACCCATTCAGGTCGATCCATTGCTTTGCGGGATGGGGACGTTGTAAGGTCCACCAGAAAAGTTTTTACCATTTTTTTACCTTGGTGGTAAGCGTAGTCCCATTTATCCCTCTGGGTTGTCAGACCCAGGAAGTTCAGTAGGGGAACCGGAGATTGGGTCTTGGCAAAAAAGGAATGAAGCCATTTGGAAAACTCGATTCCAACAAACAAGGCGTTTTTTTTTTGGGGAGATGGTCTGTAAAACCTATGCAAAAGGGGACCAAAGCTGTCGTATCTTTTCAAGGCCCTTGATTAGATTATGGCCCAGTTTTTTTTTTGTCAAATAGGGAAAAGCAAAAAAAACCGGAACGCTTATTCCCCAGTGGTCTTGTTTGGGAGGTTCTTGCCCCTTGATGCCTTTTTGTAAAAAACCAAAAGGGTTCCTTCTCGGCCGGATCAATGGGGTGTTTTAACGTTGGGCAAGGGACCCACGTGCCCCCCCAACCCGTGCGGTTTTTTAACACCGTGGGGGGACTGGCAAATGGGGGGACCTAGGCCCTCGTTTTCTTCCGCTTCCCTATGGGACGGACCCTGGCCCATCAGGTTTGTCTCCCCTGCACAGGGACAAACCCTGGGTTTAGAGGGGAGGGGGGGACACCGTGGTGGGGACGGACCCTAGGAGATTCATGGCTTTTGGGCAAGCTTCGGGACGGGGGGACCTGTCGCGAGGAAAATTAGAAAGATGGGGCCATGTGGGGCCTGCCTGGAGGACCTCGGCCTCGAGGGAATTCCTCGTGGGCGTTTTTCTTGGAAAGCGAAGGGTGGGATGCGGGCCATGCGGCTTCCGTCGGCGTTTAGCCCCCTTGATATGATTTTGATGATGAAAATGATGGGATTGATAATAAATAAAAAAAAACTGAATTGATTAAAAATTGATAAAAAAAACGATTATCAATTGATGATTTATTTATGGAGGGGGGACGATTAATGGAAAAAAAATTAATTTGTTTAATGATTAATAAATAATTGATAAATAATAAATATAGTTATTTGACAAATGGATTGATGATTGATTGGGATGATGATGAATAATAATAATATAAATAATTGAATAAATAGAAATAAAAAATAAAAAAAATAAATTTAATAAAAATAATATAAAAA
>NW_023640375.1:0-11378 GCF_015228065.2 Penaeus monodon | reverse complement strand
GGAAAAATAGTAATGGTGGTAGGAGACTGCACCCCTGTTCAAGATCCAGAGTTTGAAAGACGGAATTCGTTAAAATCTTTTATAAAGTGGAAACCGAAGAAAATTTTTGTATAAATAAGAGTTAGGGTAACAGAGAAGAGAAAAATGGGATATAAAAGTTTAAAAGTGAAGGGAAAAATTTTGGGAAAATTGGGAATTTTAAAGGGGGATGGGACTTAATGACGAGATGAAAGACAAGAAATTAAAAGCTTTTTGCCTTTTTCAAAACAAGAATAACGGTGATACCCCTTTTTATGCCGTATTCTTAAAAGATGAAAACAATAAAATTGGAAAAAAAAAAAAAAAAAAAAAAAAAAAAAAAAATTAAATTATATTTTTATAAAATATATTTTTATATATAATATTATATATATTAATAGTTTAATTATATATATAATATATATTAAAATTATAATATTAATATAAATATATATATATCTGTACCGGAAGATAAAGACAGTAATGGGATCGATTTTCATGGAAAAAGTGGATTCCCTGGGAACACAAGAGCAGATTGTCAATCTTTTATTTTTAAATAGATACAAAAAAAATCTACGCAAAACTCTCTATATTTTTATAAAAAAAAAAAAAAAAAACAAAAACCTAGTTTATATACACTCAGAAATTTAGTCTTTTGGTTGAAAGAAGCTGAAACGGATGACAAAATACATGAAAAAAATATTATAAAAAAAAATATGTATACCACACCACAACACACCAACACAACCCACCACACCCCAACACACACACACACATTTTATATATATATTATATAATATAATATAATAAAATAATTAATATTATAATAATTTTTAATAAAATTTTAATATATATATTATAATATTATATATATATATTTATAATATATATACATATTATCAATATAATATATATATAAAATATATATATATATATATATATAAAAATATATATATATATATATAAAAAATATATAATAAACACTCGACCCCCTTAGAACAGAGGGGAAAAAAGTAAACGGGGGGATCACTGTTAAGGGTAGACAAGACACATGTGTTCTGCCGTATAATTATACCAACACCAAAAGAAAACGGGGTCCATTTAGTATTATATACCCAACGTAGTGTTGTTTTCCTTCCGCAGGAATTTCACAGCGATGGTGGGGAAAAATTCACAGAACTACACCTGTGGTCGTTTGACAGTAGTTTGTCTTTCGCTGTTCCCATTCATCCATTCATTCTTTCACTGTACTCCGTGTTTATTTATTTCTGTATATTTTATTTATTAACTGTCTTGGAAATTAGACATACTGAACATGCTCCTCAGTTGCATTAATAAACTGCAGTTGGCTAAGGATAATGTGCTCAATAATGATCATAATTTGTTATATTCAAAACTTATATTATTTAGACGAACTATGTTAACAAGCAAACAAAACAAATAAAAACTAATCACAATACTGGGCGAGGGCAAAATATACTTTTGTAAAATAAGGGTGATTTGACAGCTGACCTAGGTCAACACGTAACAGTTTCCATTGCATAACGATTTTCTTGAAAAAAATTATTATTTTGTTTTTATTTATTATTATTATTATTTTTATTATTGTTGGGTTTTTTGTTGTTGTTTTTTGTTGTTGTTGTTATTGTTGTTTTTGTTTTTGTTTTTGTAATAGGGTATGTTATATTCTACTTTTAAGAAAAAATATTATAAATCCCATTATTATTATTATTTTATTTTTATTATTATTTTATTATTATCTTTATATTTTTTATTATATTATTATTTTTATTGCTTTACTTTATTTTCTTATTATTTTATTGTTATTTTTATTTTTATTATATGATGATGATGATGATGTGATATGATGAGGATGAGTGATGATGATGATATATATAATATGATGATGTGATGATGATGAGAGATTACCCTTACATTACATGATCATCATCATCATCACATTATTGTTTTGATTATTATTATCTTTATTATTGAAATCATTACTCTTACACTATCATTATTTTTGTTATTATCATTATCTTTTATTATTATTATTATTTTTATTTTTTTTATTATTTTTTATTATTTATTTTATTATAATTTTTATCATCTATCATCATTTCATTAATATTGTTTTTTTAAATGATCATCATTATATATTAATATTTATATAAAAATATATAATATATAAAATTATATTATATATTTCATATATTATATATATATATATATATATAATATATATATATTTTTTTTTTTTTTTTTTTTTTTTTTTTTTTTTTTTTCCCATAACAACAGGAAGTAAAGTTTCGCGTATCCACCACATTTAAGTAAGCAATCTGGAGAAAAATTTATAATAATAAATAAAAATGGAATAGATAAAAATAGCAAATTTTATCTGGGGAAGAAGTAACGAAAACTTCGAGCAAAAAAGAAAAGCTGAGTCCATGAAATAAAAAATAAGAAAACACGAAGGGGAAAAAAATCAAATATAAGCAAAAGTCGAAAGAAAAATGCCTTTGCCCCAAGATAAAAGATAAGACGATAAAATTTGATGGGGAGTCTTTCACAAACATGGGAAATTTTGCAGATAACGGGAAAAAGAGATTTTAAAAAAATTTAAATTTAAGTAAGAAAAAAATAATTAAATTGATTTATTATAAAACAAAAAAAACAAAAAAAAAACGACAACAACAACAACAAAAAACAACAACAACAACAACAACAACAACAAAAAACAATAATAATAAAAATAATAATAATAATAATAATAATAATAATAATGTAATAAAAAAATATTTTTATTTTTTTTTTCGTATTGTTATGGTTATCAATAAAGCAGATCTTTGTGATAGAGAGAAATACAGGATCATATGAACCAAAATTTTATTTTTTATTTTTTTATTACTAATTATCACAGCAATAGCAGAACCCCCTTATTCCATCGCAATTTTATATTATTTACTTTTTCTTTTCACAGAACTGAAACGGTTTTAAAAAAATATGATACTTTTAATTGTCATCATCCTCGTTACTTTTATAACCATTTCATATTATTTCAATTACTATTTTGTGATAAAACCCCCAACATAAGTTACAAATGATAGTGCACCATCGTTATGATTATTTTGCTTCCTTTATTTTATGTCTTTTATCAGCACTTTACATGTTACCCCACCAATCACATTCAATAATCGTTTAGTTTCGTAACAGTCTTGCAAAGTATAAAGAAATGCGTTGAAACTTTGCGCTTTGGTGCCAAACAAAAAATCTTCCTCTGAAAAAACATTAAAATCACATCAAAGTAAAAAATGTAGTCGCGTGTTCGTGGAACCGGTGACGAAAGATTTTCAAAAATTAGGTTTACAATCTTTCTTTAAAGATATCGTCTCTACAAGCACTCGTCTGGTTTAAGATTATTTTTAATACTCGAAAGTGAACTTCCTACAGGGATTTCCGTTGCATTTGGGTGAGGGAAATACATTGATGCCATGCGTATATATTGTGGTTTTTAATTTCGCCTGTAAATGCGTTGATGTATACTTTGATTTTTGGCTCACCATACCTCGCTGGATATATCTGGCTACTCAAGTTTTTACGTTTTAAAATATAAAGGAACTAGGGTTTAATTTTAATTATATATATTAATATATATATCTATAATATATATAAATATATTTTTATATTATAAAACATATTACATATATACACATATATATATATTAATATATAATTTTATATATATATATATATATATTTTTTATATAATATATATTTTTTAATAGATAAATAAAATTATACATACCATACACACCCACACACATTAAAATGTGTAGTATAATATAAAAAATAATTTTATATATAAAATATTAATATATAATTATAATATATATAAATATATATATATATATTAATTTTTTAAAAAATAATGTATATAGATAGATAAAAAAAATAAACTACCCAACACACACCCGCACAAAAAATTATAGTATATATATAATATATATATTATTATATTAATATAATATATATATATAATTATTAATATTTTATAATAATATATATAAAGAAAAAAAAAAAAAAAAAGGGGAGAACAAGAAAAAGAGAGAGAGAAGAGAGAGGAAAAAAAAATGATGATATTTATTTTAAATATTTGTTGTGTGTGTGGCGGCGGTGTGTATAGAATATAGATAGATAGAGTGTAAGAAGGGATACAATACAACACAAACTGTGCAAATGTGTATCTAAATGTATATCTTCTATCTATCTTCATTATCTATATAATGAATATAAAATATAAAATATTTATAATAATATATATATTATTTTAAAATATATATATAATATTAATATATATCATACATTAATATGTAATAATATAGCAGAGAATATAGATAGATAGATAGATAGAAGATATACATAATAGACCATATGGCACGTGTGTGTGTGTGTATCTCTCTTCACTCTACCAATCTATATATCTATACACACACAAACTACACACCACACACACCACCACACACACACACAACACCGCACACACACAACAACACACACACACACACAATATATATATAAAATTTATAATTAATAATAATTTTTATATATCTAATACATATGTATAATATTTTAAAATATATAATATATTATATATAATATATATATATTATATATAATATATATATATTATATAATACTAGTATGATATTATATATATATATATATATAATTATATTATATATAAATATTTATATATAAATAAATATAATATATATATATATATATAATATATATATATATATATATTTTTTTTTTTTTTAAATATATATATATATATATATATTTGGGTTTTTTTTTTTTTTGGGGAAATATTTATTTTTTTTATAATATATTATATATATATATAATATTATATATCAAAAAATATATTTTAAAAAAAATTTTTTTTTATATTTTTGTGTGTGTTGTGTGGGGGTGTGTGTTGTTGTCTGTTGTTGTGTGTGTGGTGATAGATAATAGATGATAGAGTGTAAGGAGGGATACAAACAACACAAACATGTGCATATATGTTATCTAAATTTTATCCACTATCATCTATCTATTACATTCTATTAAAAATATATTTTATATATATATAAAATATATATATATATATATATATATATATATATTATTATATTATATGTATATATGTAATAGTATAGACAGAGAGTATAGATAGAAGTAATAGTAATATACATATATAGACACTATAGGCACTGTGTGTGGTGTATCTCTCTCTCCCTCTACCAAACTAAAACACAAACATAAACACACACACACACACACACACACACACACACTCACACCACACATATACAATTAATATTAATATATAAATATATATATATATATATTAATATTATATTTTATATATAATATATATAATATATATATATTATATTATATATATTATAAATATTAATAATAATATGTAAAAATTTTATTTAATATATATAAAATTTAAATATATATTATATATATATATTATATATATAATATATATATATATATATATAAATTATAATTTTATATAATATATATATATATTAATATAAATATATATATAATATTATTATATATATTTTTTAAAATTAAATATATATTTTTAATATATTTTTTATATTTTTAAATTTTTTATATTTGTGTTGTGTGTGTGGTGGTTAAAAATAAGTAATATATTTACATTCATATATTATAATAATTTTAAATAAAAAATAATATTATATATATATAAAATATATTATATTATATTAATATATATATTTTTGTGGGTTTTTTGTTTTGGGTGTTTTTAATATATAGATAGATAGGGTAAGAGAGGGATCACAACCACACAAACATGTGATATATGTGATCTAAAGTAATCCATCATTTCTATCTATCTATCTATTGTCTATCTATCATCTTTTCTTAAATATATAAAATTATTTTTATATAATAATAATATATATAATATATATATATATATAAAATAATATTATATTTTATTATTTTATATATAGTAATAGATATAGACGAGAGATATGAAGATAGATAGATAGATAGTATACATATATAGAACATATAGGCACGTGTGTGTGTTAATCTCCCTCACTCTACAACAACAAACTATACACACAAAAACATACACACACACACACACACAACACCACACACACAACACACCCACACACACAAACAACCATATATATATTTATTATATAATTTTTATTATATATTATATAAATTTTAAAAATTTTATAACATTTTAATTTTATATATATATATTATAAAATATTATAAAATATATAATATTTTAAAAATAATAATAAATAATAATAAAAATAAAAATAAAATAATAAAAATAATAATAAAAATAATAATATAAGATTAATTTTATAATATAAATATATATATATATATATATAATTATTTTATATATTATATATATATATATTAATATTTTAAAATATATATATATATAAACATAGGTTTTTTTTTTTTTTTTTTATAATAATAAATATATATATATATATTTATATAAATATAATATATTAAAAAAAATTATTTATATATAATTATAATATATTATATAGTTATAATTTTTTTTTTTGGAAAAATATTAATTTAATAAAAAAAAAAAAAAATATATATATATATTATATTATTATAATATAATTTAAATTGTTTTTTTTGTTTTTTTTTTTTTTTAATAAATATATATTTAATATATATATATATATATATATATATTATAAAATATTATATATTTTTTTTTTTTTTTTTTTTTTTGGGGTTTTTTAAATAATATAATATTTATATATAATAAATTTTTAAATAATGGAAAAAAATAATTTAAAAAATATATTTTAAATTTTTAAAATATACAATAAAAAAATAAATATATATAATTTTAAAAGATATATTTAAAATATAATATATTAAAATATAAAATTATATTATAATTTTATATATAGAATATAATATATAAATTTTTATATAATATTATAATTATATAATTATTATATATATATATAATATATATTATATATATATAAAATATTTATATAAATTTTATATATATATAATTATAATAAATTTTAATTTTTTATTTTTTTTATATTAAAAAAATGTATTTTTTTTCGCCCTTTTTAAAATAAATTTTTTTTTAATTTTAAATTTATTTAAATTATAAAATATTTTTTTAATTTTTTTAAGGCCCCAAAAGTTTTAGGGGGTTTAATTTTTTTCTTATTTTGTTTCCCGTTTTAAAATTTCTCTGTATTCTTTGGTCTTATCTTTGTTTTGATAACTTTTAATAGGGTTTCGCCAACGTTCGACAACCCCTTTTTTGAAGATCCCCAAAATATGTACTTTTACCTTTTTTGAAAAACTGGCATTAAAGAGAAAAAATTAATTTTCCTTCAGATTTTTTGGGGAAAAAACCCCATTAAGTAGTACAGGTTTAACAGCTTTCTTTTCCCCCTTGGTTAAAATAAAAACATCTAAAAAATCTTTAAGGGCTTCATAAAACCGCTTTATTCCCGCCCTGAACTTAATTATTAACGAAACTCACTTATAAAATCCAAACTGCTGGTTTTTTAAGCTTATCATGTTTATAACAATACCAAAAAAAACCACCCTTCAGAAAAACTTTTTTACAGCCTTTTCAGAAATCTTTTCGCTCCCGGACTTTTTTATTAAATTGTTTAAACTTTTCCTAAAATCAAAAAAACCAAACTTTTTCCAAAAGCTCAATGAAATTTTTTTATACATCTAAAAACCCAAACGCGCATATTAAGGGACCCAAAATTTTGAAATTTTTCCCGAGACTTCAAAATTCCGAAAACCTTTTAAAATTAAACAGGTCCCCCTGTAAGAAAAAGTTTTTTAAACTCTCGGATCACCTTATTTAAAAAAAAAAAAAGAAATTTTTAAAATTTTTTGTAAAAAAAAAAAAAAGGAAAATAAAAGTTTTGGAAAAAAAAACAAAAAGGGGGTAGAACAAAAAGACAAAAATTGCAAAAAACTCACCCCTTTTCCACAGCCCATTAAGATTTTCCCTTTTACAAAATCTCAAAAAAAGCCCGGGAACCTTACACCCCAAACAAAAAATTGATTTCCTAGAAGAAAACATATTAAAAGAAAACTTGAAGATCCTTTTACTTAAAGAAGGTTCCCTGTCAGCCAGTTGACCAATCCCCAAAGAAAATCCGAACTTTAAAAAGTATAAAATTCCCGGGAATAACACCGGAAGGTTTTAACAATTCCAAACCGTATAAAAGACCCAAAGCAAACCCCCAATAAAGCAGGGCAAAAAATTACGGCCCCAAAATTTTCTTAAATCAAATTTATTTCACAGGCTTTGGAATGAAGATGTCTAAATTCCAATGGTGTCAATGGAAACTTTAAGCTCTCTGACCACCAGTAAAAGATAAAGGGTTTTCCCTTGACGGGGGCAAAGTTGAACTTAAACCAAAAAAAAATTCTTTAGAGAATACCCACAAGAATAAAAAAAATTGGCTATTTTAAACCAATGTAAAAATGTTAAACAATGCTTTTCAAAATGGAAATTTCCTTTCATAAAAATTGAAAAAGTCAACCCAATTTTAAAAAGGTGTAAACAAATTTTAAAATATTTCCGCCCCTTTCCTAACACCCTAATAAAATTAAAAACTAGCATAGGGCGGTTTTAAGAAAGCCAAAAATAAACGTAAAAAACCCTTAAAAATTTTCTTTTTAATGGGAAGCCATCAACGCTTTCGATTTTACCACTAGAAAGTTTTGGGTAAAGTTTTTTTTCCCCTTGGGGTTTTTCTTGACTTTCAAAAACTTTGTACTTTTAAAATAAAACTTTTGGAGACTGGGAAAGTCATTAAGACTCACAATATTTTTAAGGGGATTTTTTACAGTAAAGTTTTTGTATGAGGGCCAATGGGCCAAATTCTTTTATTGGATAAATGTTTTGTTTAAAAATGTGCCAACCTTTAAAATTATTTGATTGATACTCCCTCATACTGTTTTTTTAACATTTTCCTAATCACAATTACAACCCACACTACCCCTTTAAATTTTTAATCGCCAAATTAAAAACAAAACCCCTTTTTTAAAATTTTCCATGAAAAAAAGAGATTCTCCCCCAACAGGGTACATTGCAAAAAAATCAAAAAAACTATGTACAAATTTCTAGGTGTTAAAAAAACCATATTTAAACTCTCAAAACACCAAACTGGTGTAAATAAAGCCGTGGTCATGTCAATGTAGAAAAAAAAAAGTTTTCACGGCCTAAAAAGATATATTTTTTTCATATCTCTCTTCAAAAAATTTAATTATAAAAAAGTCGCCAAAATTTTTATTTTAAAAATTCGTTTTTGCAATATTGCCCAACCCGCTTTTCAAAATTTTTCTAAAGGTCAGCATTATTTTGCAAAGTTTTTTTTTTGTTTTAACAATATTTCCTATCATAAGCACTTCTTTGTGCACCCCTTCCCAAAATCCATTTTTAGCTTCGTCCATTAAAAACCCCTGTTCCGGGGTAAAAAAGCTTTCCCAAAATCGGGTAAACCCACTAAAGGGGGGGTTTCAAAAAGACTCTCGTTATATGAAGAAAATACAAAATATACCTGAAAAAAAAAAATTTCCCCTTTATATTAACACCATTAAATTCCTCCTTAATCCAAAATACCAACACTTCTTTTATAAAAATTTTTTTGTTTTTTCGTGGTTGTGTTTTCAAATGTATATTTATTTTATTAAATTTTTTCACAGTTTTCCTTTATAATAGTTTAAAAAATTTTTTTAATTTTCGGGTCCTAAAAATATTTAAATTTAAATTTTAATTTGACCCAAATTTTTTGATTATTGTTTTTTTAAGTTTTTAAAAATTCCCCCTTTTTTCTAAATTAACATAAATTTTTACTATTTAATGTATTTGTGAAAATTTTTTTACCCTATTTACCAATAAACCCCCCTTCCCGGGTTTTCCCTCCCTCCCCACACCCCATAACTAATAAAAAGTTTAATTTTTCTGTTTTAATTTATAATAAAAATAAGAAAAAATATGGGTAAGAAATGACTGATGATTGGGTAATAGAAATATACATAGAATTTACACACACAAACCACAAAACACACCACCACCACAAAACCCAAAAAAACCCAACCAAACCACACACACCCACCAGCCAAAAAAAAAATATTTCAATTTTTGTTTTTTGGTTTGTTATAAAATGTATAATATCAAAAAAAAATAAAAATAAAAAAAATTTTTAAAATTTTTAAAAATATATAAAAAAAAAAAAAAAAAATTTAAAAAATTTTAAAAATATTTAAAAATAATTTAAAATATATTATTAATGGATATTATTTAAATTATTATATTATTTAATTTTTATTATTATATATTTAATATAATTTTAATAAATTTTTTTATATATATTAAAATTTTATTATATAATATAATTATATATAATTTTAAAAATTTAAATTTTAAAATAATTATTTGAATGAAAATCTTTTTAAGGTGAAAGGGTAAAGATAACTGACACAACCAAAACAACCCCCCCAAAAAAAAACCCCCCACCCCCACCAAAAAAACAACAAACACAAAAAAAAAATGGGTTTTCCCCCCGTTTAAAGTTTGAGTTTTAATTGGGGTTTGTCTATTTTTTCGAGTGGGGGTGTGGGGGGGTTTTTTTTTCCCAAGGGGGTAATTTAAAAAGAAAGGAATAAGCCTGGGGGGAAAAAATGAAAGGAGCCCGGTGTCTCCATACCCCGGGAGGACCCCAAAAGGAATGGCAAAGACTGATACAATTTTACATAGCAGCGTCGCAGGTGGCCAAAAAACGACGTCGCAGGTGACAAGAGACTCCGGCTCCACATTTTTTCAGGGTGCTCTCGAAACCATTTTGTTTTATAGATGCCCCAGGGCAGTAGATTTTTTTGTATAGGATGAACTTCCATAGCCTTTGACCATTA
Source organism: Penaeus monodon (assembly GCF_015228065.2). Taxonomy (NCBI): domain Eukaryota; kingdom Metazoa; phylum Arthropoda; class Malacostraca; order Decapoda; family Penaeidae; genus Penaeus; species Penaeus monodon. The sequence continues at coordinate 362 of NW_023640375.1, read as the reverse complement.
TACGGACTGAACTACAAGGCAGTAATTTTTTTGTACAGGGTTAAAATTTCCCAAAAGCATTTGACCATATACAGACTGAGATAAGGAGCATCGGGTACACTATCGTATTTCGTTGACTCACACAATTATGCACACAATGGTGTACTATATAATAATTTTATATATATATATATATTTTTATATATATATATATATTATATATTATATATATATATATATATATTTATAAAATTTTATATATATAAATATATATATAAATATATAATAATATATAATTATATATATATAGATATATAATATATATAATAAAATATATTACATATATATTAATAATAATTATATTATTTAAAATTTTATATATA
>NW_023640374.1:0-11378 GCF_015228065.2 Penaeus monodon | reverse complement strand
GCCCTGAACCCCCCTTTAAAACCCAAAAAAAAAATTTTTTTGGGGATGTTTGCGCTGGTTTTAGCGTCTTTAATCCTTTTTTTCCGGCCCAAATCCAAACCAAATTCTTCGGGGTTCCAAGAGGTTACACCATGAAAGAAAAACCTTAGAACATGCTAACTTTTGTCGTAAACAATTTCCAATTGTTTTTGATATCTTTAGTGTAATAAAAAAGTTTGTTAGAAAAAAGCTTATTCTGGATCCTAATTTGTTTTTTCGATATTTTATATTCCCCAAATACTTTTTTTCATGAATATCAGTAATTCGTTCCCTTTTCACGAAAACATTTTATCTTTTAAATGCCATAATTCTTTTTTCTTTAATAAAAAGTATGGGTTTTTTCCCAAAACCCCAAGCCATATAACCATTTTAACAAAATTTTTTTAATTCAAAACAGTTTATTTGAAAATTTTAAAACAAAGTTTTTTTAAAAAAAAAAATTTTCTGAGCAATCACAAGACGCTCCCCCTCGCGGGGATAAAGATCCCCCCGGGGGCCCCTCTGCCTTGCCTTCCTTTTGTAACCCAGCTACCAACCCCCCCAAGTAATAAAAAATAAATCTGCGACATTTTAACAACACACCTCAAGAAAAAAAGCATCCCATCGAGGGGGGGACAATCCTCCCCACATTATTACACTGGCAGTAAGGGGGGAATTTCCCCCATTTTTAAATTTTTCCCCATCGCCAGGAATGGGAAAAGATGAACAAAATTTCTTCGTGATCCCATGTCTCGAAAATTTATTTTCCAATGCCTTTTCTAAAAATGGATCCCACTTCTGTAATGAACTGAAAAAATTTAGAAGCCCTGTTGTGGGATAGTGCGCCAGGGGGTATCTTGTGTGCCCCTAATTGTGGATTTTTCAATTTCCCTTTCAGCGTAAAATCTTCTCACTGGGGAAGGATATAGCTTAGTGGTTGGTTTTGGATACTTAGGAGAGAGTTGTTGACGGGGTTTCAGGGAAAAATTTTCAGGGCCCCGATGCAATTTGTTTTATGTAGTGTGTGTGTGGTTATTATAATATATATCCTATTTTATTTATTATAATTTATCTATTTATTTTTATATTTTATTATATTATAAAATTTATTCTATTTGTGTGTGTGTGTTGGTGTGTGTGTTTGGTGGTGTTTGTGTTGTGGTGTTATTGTGTTCGTGTGGGGTCGGGGCTAGTTGGGTGTGTGTGGTGTAGTGGTGTGTGTGTGTGTTTGTGGTGTGTGGGGATTTTGGGGGTGTGCGGTGTGTTGTATATTATTTATATATTTTTTTATCTAAATTTAAAAGTTTGGTATATTTTGAAATTCTGTGTCTCGAATTACGAGGCAGAAAATTGTGCTAAAGGGGTTTTTCCCCTTAAGCGTGGTTGGGTTTCTTAAATTAATAGTATTTTTATAATTATTATAAAGGTAAATAATTTTATTACTGGGGAATCCTCTCCAGAACGAGGAAGAAGAGTTTTACGTATTAAAGGGTTGTATTCTTTAAGTGGGCAAACCCGTAATTTTGGGTGAGGTAATCCCCTCACGTTCAAAGGGAAGTGGCGGCCACGGTCATGTGTTTCCGGTGAGATGAAATTTCACGCTTGGTCTTGATGAGGTCTGGCCCTCGTTTTGGGAGGCCCCAATTCTGGTGTGGTATACGGGCCTTCCCTCGTTTGAATAAAGTGCAGTTAAAGAAGGAATCATGGTTAATCAGTCTGGAAGGTGTGTTGCGGTAAGTGATGGAAGTTAACTGGGTTTGGTGGATGAGGTTGTATGGTGTATCTGTGTATTCATTTGTAGCATGTTGTTGCATTTGATGGTGGGGTCTTTGTGTGGTTAGGGAGTGGGGGTCGAAAGGTAAGGAAATTGGTGTGAGAGTGTATGTGTGTGGAAATGTGTTGGGTGGTGGTAGTTGGTGGGGGTGTAGAGGTAGTGGGGCAGGTGTGGTAGTGGTGGAGGTGTTGGGGTAGGGGGGGTGGGTGAGAGGTAGTGGTGGGTGAGAGGAGTGGGGAGGTTTGTTGGGTGGTGGGGTTTTGGCAGGTGTAGAGGTAGTGGTGGCAGGTTTGGGTAGGGGGGGAGGTTAGAGGTAGTGGGGGGCAGGTGTGAGGGTGTGGTGGGGGGGTTTGGGGGTAGGGGTGGCAGGGGGATGTAGTGGTGCGGGTGTGAGGGTGGGTGGCGGTGTAAGGTAGTGGGGCGGGTGGGGTGGTTAGAGGAGGGGCAGGTGGGTGTAGGGGTGGCAGGTGGGTGGTGGGTGGCGGGTGGGGGGTGGTGGTGGGGGTGGGGGGTGGGGTGGGGTGTGGTGGGGGGTGTGGTGGGTTGGCCGGTTGAGGTAGGGGGTGGCGGGTGTGGGGGTAGTGGTGGCGGGTGGGGGGCAGGTGAAGGTATGGTGGGGGTAGAGGTATGGGGGCGGTTTTGGTAGTGGTGGCGGGTGGGGGTAGTGGTGGAGGGTGGGATATGTGGAGGTGGGGTGGTAGTGGTGGTAGGTGTAGGGGTAGGGGGGAGGGTAAAGGTAGGGGTGGCATTTTTGGGTGGTAGGGGTGGAGGTGAAATTGTGGTGGCGGGTTGGTGGTGGGTGGCAGGGTAGAGTAGTGGTGGCAGGTGTGGTGGTAGTGGGGCGGTGTGGGGGGTATGGTGGCGGGTTTGGGTGGTAGGGTGGCGGTTAGAGGTAGTGGGGGAGGTGGGGGTGGTGGTGGCAGGTGTAATTAGGGTGGAGGTGTAGAGGGTGGGGGCGGTGTGGGGGGTGTGGGGGAGGTGTTGTGGAGTGGTGGGGTGTAGGGGGTTTTGGTAGCGGGTGTAAATGGGCAGTGTGGTGGTAGTGGTGGCGGTGTGGTGGTGGGGGGCGGTGTTGGTGGTAGGTGGGTGTGGGGCCGGTGTGGGGTGTGGTGGCAGGGGGTTTGGGGGTGAGGTAGGGGGGGTGTTGTGGTAGGGGTGGCGGGTGAGGGGTAGGGTGGCAGGTGGGTGATAGTGGGGAGGTGTAGGGGTATTGGGGGGCGGTGTTGGTAGGGGTGGAGGTGTGGTGTAGTGGTGGTAGGTGTGGTGGTAGTGGGGAGGTGTGGTGATAGTGGGGCAGGTGTGGGGGTAGGGGTGGTGGTGTGAGGTAGTGGTGGCGGGTTGGGGGTAGTGGTGGCGGTTGGTTTTAGGGGTGGCAGGTGTAGAGGTAGTGGGGAGGTGTGGTGGTAGGGGTGGCGGGGTAGGGGTGTGGGGGCAGGGGTAGGGGTAGGGTGGCAGGTGTAGAGTAGGGGGGCGGGTTTTGGGGGCGTGTAGAGGTAGTGTGGAGGGTGGGTGGAGGTGTAGAGGTGGGGTGGCGGGTTTGTAGAGGTAGGGGGGCGGTGGGTGGTAGTGGGGCGGGGTTGGTGGGGGGTGGCAGGTGGGTGGTATGGTGGCAGGTGAAAAGGGTAGTGGGGCAGGTGGGGTGTATGGGGGTGGGTGGTATGGTGGGGGTGAGGTAGTGGTGGCAGGTGTGGTGGTAGGGGTGGAGGTGTGGGGGTAGGTGGGGGGGGTAGTGGGGCAGGTGTGGGGGTAGGGTGGCGGTGTAGAGGTAGGGTGGCAGGGTGGTGGAGGGGGCAGGTGTAGAGGTAGTGGGGGCAGGTGTGGGGTAGTGGTGGCAGGTGGTGGTAGTGGGGGCAGGTGGTGGTGTGGGGCAGGGTAGAGGTTGGTGGAGGTGTAGAGGTATGGGGCGGGTGGGGTGGTAGTGGGGGCAGGTGTAGAGGTAGTGAGGCAGGGGGTGGTAGTGGTGGAGGTGTAGAGGAGTGGGGGCAGGCAGGGCGGGTTTGGGGGTAGTGTATGTATGTAGTGGTATCGGGTACAGTGTAACAGGACGGGGGGTTAGTAGAAGGTTTTTAGGGGTAGGGGTGATAAAATGGGGTCAGGGGGTTTTGCGGGGGTTTCCATGGGGGGAACGGGTTGTAGTGGTTATGGGCCCCCCGGTGTTGAGGTCCATAGTCTTCCTGGGGGCCCGCGCGCTGGATAGGTCCACAGAAGCTGAAAAAGGGAAAAATATCTGTGAAATCACTCTACTTCAATGACATTATAATCGGTGGTTGGTGTGGTATTTCAAAAAGTAAAAAGATCCTTTTTCGTTGTTTGTTATGGAAGGGGTAATGTGATATTAATATTATCTTTTTTTTGGTCTATGAAATTTTGAAAATGTTACAAATAAACACAACCTCAGTATGTAGTAATATTTTTTAATTATAATATATATATTATATAAAATATATATATATATATATAGAGAGAGAAGAGAGGAGAGGAGAAGAGAGAGAGAGAGAGAGGAGAGAAAGAGAGGGAAGGATATAGAGGTTTACACAAACACACACCACAACACACACACCACAACACACAAAACACAAAACACAACCACACCCCAAAACCACATGAGCTGATTTAAACACACCGTTTGCGTAGCATATAAGCTAGGGCCCCATCAGTGCCCTAGCAGGTTGTGAGTATACACAAGCACCTGTCATGCCTTTTCCCTTGGTCCCCCGGAAAAATGAAGCCTTCGCACAGGTCCCCGGGAAACAATTTTCATCAGGGGTTTTTTTTTGTCACATTCAAACAAATAATTTCTGTATAGTATTATATAATTTTCCAGTACAGGTCTAGATCGATGGGGGACAGACTCCCCGATAACTGAGTGGGAAAAAAATTTATGTATGCAGTACAGACATACACATAAAAAATATAACTCATATGGTGATACACCAGTTGTTGGTATAGAATATATTACACGCCACAACCAAAACAACACACACACCTTCTCTTCTTCTCTCTCTTTCTTCTCTCTTTTCTTTCTCTTCTTCTCTTCTTCTCTCCCCCCTCTCCTCTCACACACACAAACACATCTATGTACAATATGTACAACTCACTACTTTCAAGGAATTCACCCTTTTCACCGGGCAATAAAAAAAAAAAAAAAAAAAGAAAAAAAAAAAAAAAAAAAAAAAGAAAAAAAAAAGAAAAGAAAAAGAAAAAAAAAAAAAAGAAAAAGAAGAACGAAAAAAAAGAAAAAGAAAAAAGAAAAGGACGAAAGGAAAAAAAATAAAAATCTCTTCTCTATTATCTTTATTTATTTTTCTCTCTCTCTTCCCCTTTTCTTTCTCTTCTCTCTTCTTTTTCTCTCTTATCTTTAAACTCCCTTTTTTATCATCTATTACTTTTTCTCTCTTATGTTTTTATTGTATATACGGCTCACCAAAAATATCCTTGAACAGGCGACAGCGCAGGACAAGCCAGCTGCCCCTGAAAGCGTGGAGATTGTCCCCCCATCTGCCCCCTCCTTTGGAACTTGTAACCCCCCGCCCCCCGCCCGCCCCCAGGGGGATACCCCGCCCAAAGTATATCGAGGATATAGCGTCATCTTTCGTTTTTTTTTTTTTTTTGGACGGTTGTGGAAAAAGAAAGGTAGGACATTTGTGTAGGGTTTATACGAGATTCCATCCCAGCTGGTTTTAAAAAAATTAAAAAATTTTAAAAAGTTAATTTTTTTATTATCATTTCCATTAGGATGTTTATAATGATAAGGAGATAGATAAATTTGTGAATTAAAAGGGAATCAGAACGATAATAACACCAAAAAAAAATAAAACCACAAGATAAAAATAATTAACACGAACAAAGTAAAATGATAAAAAATAATAACACGCAACAAAAAACAACAACAAAATAAAAAAAAAAATAACAAAAACATAATAAAATAATAATGATGGGAAAAATAAAGATAATGATAATAAAAAATAATAATTTTTTATTTTTATTATCATCATTTTATTTATTACAAAACCACCCAAAATTAGTAAAAAAACTGTATCTAAAAAGGTGATAAAAATAAAAAAAGATACATAAAATAAACACAATACAGTCCCCCAATACAATCATACAAAACATAAAGCAAATTTAAAATTTAAAAAAAAAAAAATTTAAAAAAGGAAAAAATTGAAAGGGAAAAAAAAAAAAAGGGTGAAAAAAAAAAAAAAAAAGATTTTAAAAAAAATGGGAAAAAAAAAAAAAAATTTAAAAAAAAAAAGAAAAAAAAAAAAAAATAAAAAAATAAAAAAGGATTAAAAAACAAAAAAATAAAAAATATTCAGAAATAAACCAAAAATCAAAAGGAGTTAAAAAAACAACAATAAAAACGAAGAATGAAAAAAAAACTCAAAAAACAGAAAAAAGAGAAGAAAAAGATTAAAAAAAAAAAAAAAAAAATTAAAAAAGAATTAAAAAAAAATCGGTTTAAAATAAAAAAAAGGCATTCGGACACCCCCTTTTTTAGAAAAAACCCCGGGGTTTTTTGAATTTTTCCCCTAATTAAAAACGTCTCCCCCCATGGAAAATTTGGAAGACGTGGAAACAATATGGGAGAATTCTTGATTTGTGTACCTGGTGTTTTGTGTATTTTTGTATCTGTTTTTTTTGGCCCCTGTATTTTGGTTTTTCGTATCGTGATTTTGTACCTGGTATTGTTTTATTTTTGTTTTCTGTGTATTTTTGTACCTGTTTTTTGTGATTTTGTATCGTGTATTTGGGACCTTTTATTTGTGTATTTTTTTTATTGTGATTTGTGTCCTGGGTTTTGTGTATTTTGCGGTTTTGTTCCCGTGTATTTGTGTATTTTGATTGTGTATTTGTTACCTGTGTTTTGTGATTTTTTGTATCTGTGTATTTGTTACCCCGTGTTTGTGTATTTTGTATCTGTTTTATTTGTGTACCCGTGTATTTGTGTTTCGTATCTGTGTATTTTGGTACCTGTTATTTGTGATTTTTTTTTGGTTTTTTGCGTCCGTGATTTGGTATTTGACGTGAGTTGTTACCTGTGTATTTTTTATTTTGATTGGTATTTTTTTATCTTTTGTTGTGTATTGGAAAAATTTTGTTTTTTTTTTGGTTTTGTGTATCTGTGTAGTTGGACTGTGTAGTTGGTAATACAGCTATGTTCTGTGTAGGTATGTAATTTTATACGAATTTGTGATCTGTGTACCTTGTTTTTTAATTGTGTGTGGTATATCAGTATCTGTTGTCTAGCTATTGTGTGTTTTTTTTGACTGTTTTTTTTTTTGCTCTGGGTGCGTGTGGGATGTGGCGTGTGGTGGTGTGGTGTGGTGTTGTGGTTTTGGGTGTGTGTGTGTGTGGTGTGTGGTGTGTGTGTGTGTTGTTGTGTGTGTGTGTGTATGTGATGTGTGTGTATAGATATATAAAATATAAATATATTAATTAAAATATATATATATATATATATATATATTAATATAATTAATATATAAATAAATATAATATTTTTTGTATGTGGTGGTGTTGTGTGTGTTTTGTGGTGTTTGTGTGTGGGGTGTGTTTGTGGGTTGTGTGTGTGTGTGTGTGTGTGTTTGGGTTTGAAATTGTGTGTGGTGTTTTTGGGTGTATAAAGGGGGTTTGTGGTTTTTTTTATTTTCGGTTTATATGTTGTGTGTGTTTTTAAAAGTTATTACAATTTTTGTGAGTGAATGCAAATGCGTAAACAAAAAAATTATTAAATGATACTGGGGCCCCCCAATCTAGAAAAAAGAAGTTTGAAAAAATACATGATCAAAAATTTTGGTAAAAAAAATAGAACAAACGCGGTGTAATATTTTTTTTTTTAAAAATTGAACTGAAGTTTATTTTGCCATTCGGAAATTCAAAAATATATTTGAAAAGGCAAGAATAATTATATATTAATATATTATAATATATAATAATTTTTATATATATATAAATATATATAATATTTTTATGTTATATTAAAAACACACCCCCAAAATAATTATTTATATATTAAAATATATAAAAATATATAATATAAATAATAATATAATATATATAATATGCAACACAACACACACACACACACACACACACAACACACACACACACACACACACCACCCCCCAACACACCCACACAACACACAAACAAAACCAACTAAACACACCACACACACCAAAACCAAACACACACCAAAACACCAACAATATATAATATATATAATATATAATTTTATTTTTATATATATATAATATATATTAGGCACAAAACACAAAAAATATATTATATATTATAATTATAATTTTTAAAAAATATATTTAATATTAAAATTTTATATTATATATATATATTATATTATAATAATTAATAAATTTTATCTATATATATATATATATATATAATAGGCAACCACACACACACAACCCCATATATATGTAGGGATGTTATATATTATATATATATATTTATATATATATATATATATTATTATTATGTATATATATATATAATATTATTATATATTTAATAATTATATTAATTATTATATATATTTTAGGCACACACACACCAAAAACATTATATGGATTATGTTTAATATATATAATATATATATATATATAATATTATAATTTTAAATAAATATAGGCACACACACAAACACCAAACAACCAACACACACACACCACACACACCACACACACACAACAATTAATATTATATATATATATATATATAATTTTAATATACAATATATATATATATATTTTATTAATAAAAATATATACATTTTTATATATTTTATAAAAATAAATTATAAAATTATAAATTAATTAATTTGGGGACACACACCACACACACACACACAACACACACACCCCCCCACACACACTATACACACACACACACCACAAAAACACACGGACACACAACAACCACACACTCACAACCAAACACACACACACACAAAACACCCACACAACCGCCACAACCAAAAATTTTATGTATATATATATATATATATATTATATATAATATTATATATGTATAAAATGTTAAATATAAATATATATATATATATATATATATATTATTATATATATTTATATAAAATATATTAAAATTTAAGAGAAAGCAGTAGAAAAATTTGGGGAAAGAGGAGTAGAGAAAAGAGAAGGAGAGTGGAAAGGGGTACAGACCGAAGTTTTTTGAAAAAAAATAAAAAGGAAACAAAAAACCGATAATATAACCAAAAAAAATACAAATAAAAAAAACATAAAAAAAAAAAATCAACAAAAAAACAAAACGTATATCAACCCTACCCGCTATTGCCCAGTTCCCTCTTCTATTATTCTCTATCTGTGTATTGTCTTTGGGTTATCTGGTATTTCTTATATGCCATCATCTATCTATCTTTTTGTTGGACGGATTTCTCTATCAGTCTACTATCATCGTCTGTCGGTTATTGGCTATTTATCTATGTCTATCATCTATTATTTTTGTTGGTTATCTGGCTTTTTCTACACCCACATTACTATTATCTATTGTCGTCGGGTTACTGGTATTTCTTATCTATCCATATTATCTTTGTTGGTTTTTGGCTTTTTTTCTATTGTCCATCTCCCACCTCCCTACTATCTTTTAACAAAAACAATCAACCAAAACAGTGACACCAACAAAACCAAAAGGGGAACGAAGTCCCAGTGATTCCCGTCCTTGACTTCGCCCCAAATTTCCCTTTTTATACCGTTCCCCCCCTTTTAAATGTGTTTGGTCATTTCCACGTCAAAATTTTTACCCTTACATTAAAAGTAAACTCGATCCCCCCCCTCTTACCGCCCTCTCCCTGTCTGCCTCCCTCTTCCCCCCCCTCTCCCCCCTCCCTTTTCCCCCTTCTCTCCCCTCGAGGAAACCCCCCCTCTTTCCCCCCTCTCTCCCCTAAACCCCACACGTGTTCTTGTATGTTAAGGGGGGGGGGGGTCCGGGGGGGAGACGGGGGGGGGGGGATTGGGGTATGGAGGGAGGGGAGGGGGGGGGCAAGGGAGGGGTTAATGGGATGGGGGCGTGGGGTGGCGGGGGGGGCGGGGGAGGTTTAGGGGGGGGGGGGGGGGGGGGTAAAATGGGGGGGTTTAAGAAGGGGTGAAAAGGGGGAGTTTGGGGGAAAGGGGGAAAAGGGGGGAAAAAAGAGAGAAGGGGTGATGAGAAGGAGAGTGGGGGGTTGGGGTACGGGGGGGGGGGAATGGGGTTTGGGGAGGGGGAAAGGAGGGGGAGAAAGGGGAGGGGCAGGGACAAGGGAACCAACCCTAAGCCGTTCGGGGCCCCGGTGGGGAATGGGTAAAGTGTTTACCCCAAATATGTTTTTGTTTTTAAAACCCTAAAAAAAATTTCCCAAAAGAGGGAAATGAAGAAAAGGGCTATTTTTTTATTATTAATTCGTCGGGGAAAAATGGAGGAATAAACACAACCCCCACAAATACACACACACACCACACACACAAAACACACACACACAACAAATAAAAATTTTAATAATATATATATATATATAATTTAAAATTTTATATTTAAAAATTATATAAATATAAAAATATATATATATATATATATATATATATTAAAATATAATTAAAGTTTATATAATAAACATAACACCAACAAAACAACAAACACACAACACACACAAACATAGTATTTTAATATATTATATAATATTTATAATATAATATATATATATAATTATTTGTGTGTGGGGTGTGTGTGTGTTGTGTGTGGTGTGTGTGTGTGTGTTATGGTTTTTGTGTGTGAATTTTATGTGAGGTGAGTGGAGTGTGTGTGGGTTTTTGGGTGGGTGTGTGTGGTGTGTGGGTTTTGGGGTTTTGTGGTGGTGTATGTGTGTGTGAGGTGGTGTGTTGTGTGTGGTGTTGTGTGTGTGTGTGTGTGTGTGTGTGTTTAGGTGTGCACACACACCAACACACACACACACATACACACACACACACCAAAACATAATATATATAATAATAATTTAATTTTAAAATATATAATGCACATGTTTGACCCTAGTATTTCATTTATATGCATATTGGGAGAAACAAATCCCAAATTTGCTAAACATGAAAGCAGGAAAACATCACATTAAACTCATCCTAACTTAAAGGATCGAAAAAATTTTTAACTTGCTAATTAAAAGCCAACAGTCCAAAAAAACCACAAAAATCTTTCCCCAAAACTGTCAATCTAAACATTTCAAAATACCTGGGCCCCTTCCCCCTTCCCTTCCCCCTTTTTTTACAAACCAATTCTTTTCTTTTAAATTAAAGTTTTCATTAGGGTAGTACAATGGAAAAAGCCCCATGTCAAATCACTCATTTTCAGACGATTATAAAACGAGGCTGGTACACTGAGTTTGATAAATTTTTCTGGGAGAAATGTTTTATTAAGGTGGGCCCAATTTTTTGTCTTTTTATCATAGGGTTATGGGTTTCGGGGGTCATTTGCACCCGGAATCACGAAATAGTTTTTGTTTTTTTTTTTTTTTTTGAAAATTTTGGGGTTTACTTATGTAGTGCAAAAAAAAAAAAGG
>NW_023640372.1:5000-11379 GCF_015228065.2 Penaeus monodon | reverse complement strand
GAGGAAAAAAGATGTAACTTTTTATCATCTGTATCGAATAGTACATTCTCCATACTTTTTTTTTTTTCTTATTTTTTTGATGGAATAATTTTCTTATGAAAGGCCCTGTTAAGTTTTTTTTTAAGGGTTTTAGTTACATGACCCAACTTCAGCTGGAAACGCTTGTCCAGTACAAAAAAAACCAAAGTAGGTCTGGTCCCCAATCTCTTCAGGGGGTCCCTTTTTTTCGAAAAGGGTGGTTAAGTTTTTAAGCTTGGATGTGTGTGTATCCCTTACTGGGACGCGCCTCCCCTGCGGCGGCGCCTGGGAAAAGGGCGCCGCGCACACCCACGCCACACTGACAACCCCCTGGCAAAGGCTTTGGAAAGCGGGGGCTTATCGCTTTCACAAAGACTGGACTTCCTTCGTTCCTGATATGAAAAAGGGAAAGGGAAATTTGGGGCTGGGTTGATTTTTTCTGCCGGGCTGGGCTTGATGAGGATGGGGGAAACGATGTTTGTTTTGTCGGAATGCCAAAAAGGGCATGCCCTAAAGGCGTCTACTGTACTGTATCCTTTTTTTATTGATCCAGTCTTAAGTGATAATGGTGATTGACAGAGTATCCCCTGTGGTCTCTTTTAGTGCTCAGTGGTTACGTGTCGTGTTTTTTGGGATACTTGTTTTTTTTGGATTATTAAAAGGACTAAACCACTGCTCTTCCCCCAAATAGTGTTTGTGGGCATGATAGTTGGGGTTTAGTTCTACAACTTGATAATATTGATAATATTTACCTCCACTCTATGTCCTGCACAAACACACTTTCACCTCCTCGCACACGCGCGCGCCACACACAACACACACACACACACCACACACACAACAAAACACACACACACCAAAACCACCACACACACAACCAAACACACACCACATTATAAATATATAAATATATATTATTAAAATATGTTAAAATATATATATAATATAATTATTTTTGTGTGTGGGGGGTTTTGTGTGTGTTGTGTGTGTGTGTTGTGTGTGTGGGGTGTGTTTGTGGTTTTGTGTGTGTGTGTGTGTATGTGTGGTGTGTTGTGTGTGTGTGTGGGTCGTGTGTGTGTTTTGGGGGGTATGCATATATTTATATATATATATATATTTATATAATTATTTTATACTATATTATATTATATAATTTTATATTTACTATATACGTATTATATCCACACTATACATATTGCATCTACACACACCACAAAATATATATATATATTATAATATATATATATATATTATATATAAAATAAATATATAATATAATATAATCTATATATATATATATGTGTGTGTGTGTGGGGTTGTATTATAATTAATATATTATATTTATAATTTTAATAAAGATAATAGATAGATGATAGATAGATTAGATAGATAATAATAGATACATAGAAGATGGTAGGGAGATAATAGGGAGATAAAAAATTGCATAATATAGTATTGTGTGTGTGTGTGTGTGTTGTGTTGGTGCGTGCGTGTGTTGTGTTGTGGGTTGTTGGTGTTGGGGGTATGTATGTGGGGGTGGTGTGGTGTGTGTGTGTGTGTGTGTGTGTGTGTGTGTTGGGGTCGTGCGTGCGTGCGTGCGTGTGTTGGGGTGTGTGTGTGTGTGTGTGGGTGTGTGGTGGTGTGCGTGCGTGGCGTATGCGTGTGTGTGTGTGTTGTGCGTGGCGTATGCGTGTGTGTGTGTGTGTGTGTTCTTTATGGTCTCTCTCCTCTCCCCCAACTCTCTCTCTCCTCTATAATATATACACCCCAACCCCTTATACTTTTACTTATTATTCATCCATTTAACATTTAAATTCTTCTCTTTATTTTCCTTTTTTTTTGTGTGTGTGTGTATGCGTGTGCTTTTATATATTTTTATAACATACACATGTATTATGTATATATGTGTTTTATATCAAATATACATGTATATCATAATAATATTATTATATTATATATAAAATTATATTATTATATATAAATTATTATATTATATATATATATAATTATATTATATATATATATATATATACATATATACACACATTATACATACATACATACACACATGGATTAATATATATATATATATATATATAAAATATTATATTATTATAATATATATTAATTATTTTTTTTTTTTTTACGATTTTTTGGTGTGGGGGTGTGTGTGTGGTGTGTGCATATATGGTGTGTGTGTGTGTGTGTGTGTGTGTTGTGGTGTGTTGTGTGGTGTGTGGGGTTTGCAATATGTGTTGTGTGTTGGTTTTGGGTGTATATATAATATATATTATATATATATTATATAAATTATTTTATTTTAAAATATATATATATTATATTTTCTAACTATATTCTCTCTACTGTCTGACTATATATAAAAAAAAGGGAAAAAGAACCCCAAAAACAACAAAAACAAAAACGAAAAAACACGTGAAAGGAAGAAAAAGAAAAAAATGGGACAGACATGGGCGTGCGAGCACGGGGGAGGAGGGGGGGGGGTGGGGGAGGCGATAGGGGTTGGGGGGGCGGTAAGGGCAAAGGGGCGGGGGGGGGGGGTGAGGGAGAGGGGGGTAGCGGGGGGCTAGAGGGGGGAGGGGGATGGGGGGGGGGAAAAGGGGGGGGGAGGGGATTATTTATTAGAGAGTAAAAGGGATGGAAGCTGCTGGCGGAGGGAGAGGGAGACGATTTGAAGGAAAAATCCCCACCATTCGTTTTGCAGGAAATCCTTCAGGCATTTTTTGGGAACTTTAATGAAGTAAAAAATTGATTTTTCGAACTCTGTTGGGCGTTTCTCCCTTTCCGATTTCTCCCTTGGATATCTCCCAGGGAGCCTGGGGGAAAACTTTGCTGAACCTTTATTTCTGAATATATATTATATATATATATATATATATATATTTTATATCTACGTTTATATATATTTATATATATATATATAATATATATAATATCAAAATTGTATTATTTATATTATCATTTATATAATTATATATATATATTATTATTACAATAATAAAAAATATATATATATATATTAATATATAATTTTATATATAATTTATTTATATATGTTTTGTTGTATGCACACACGCACACACACACACACACACACACCCCACAACACCACACACACACCTACACCACCCCCACACCCACCCACACCCCACCCCACCACCACACCCCACCACACCCCACACCACACACACCACCAAACACACACACAACACACAAATTAAAAAATAAAAATTTATATATTTATTTTATATATATATATATATTTTTAATATATATTAAATTTTATATATATATAATTTTAAAATATATTTTATAATATATACTAGATAGATTATATATATATATAATATAAAAAATTATATATAATTTATGTTTTTTAAAAAATCATATAATATATATATATATTATTAATATATATATATAATTTTTTACCCAATTCAACTTTTCATATAAATTAGTTACACTACATTTTTCCCCCCAAGCGGACCCCCCTTTCATCGTATAAACAGGGCTACCAGTCCCCCGCCCCGCCATGGGGAGCTCAGCCGTAAAATATCCGGGGTCGAATCAATAAAAATTAAAAGTGCATCTGGGCAACAAATTTAAAAGCTCCCCTGACACCTCTTTTTTCCCCCTTCGATGGATTACCTGCCTTAATAAATGAAAAGATTCTGTAAATGATTTTTCCGTCTATAGGGGCCCATTTATCTTGGCTATCTCGTCTGATGGAAAAACCCTGGGTTCTTCATTTCTTATGAATTTGATGAATAACTATTTAAATACTCTTTTTTTTGTGGAGTTTCTGTAAGTTTATATGTAGTATTTAAATAATTGTATACTATATAAACCTCTATACGCATGAATAAATAATTAAAAAGGTAATAGACAGACGATAGATAAAAAATAGTAATAAATGGATAAATTAAACAGAATTAAAAGATAAATGATAATAAAAGTAAAGTAGATGGACAGATAGATATATATATAAACAACTGAATAGCGAGCATATCATTCGCACTATAAATACGTGCCCTTTCGTCTGCAATACCCGCCGGAGGCGGCCTTAATGTTTTCTAAAGCACCCTTTTTTTCGTTATATAAAAACTCTTCCCGAATATTTCCTGCAGAAATGGAAGGGAACGGTGGGTGGGGGGTGGGGGAGGAGGTAGTTTCTATGGGGTAAACACACACACAAAAAACAACATATATGTATGTGCATATTGTATTACAAATGTGATAAGTGTAGTATATATACTAATAAAAAATTTTATATATACGTATATATATGTATATACATTTATAATGCTATATGTATATACAAAATAAATTTATCATATATATGTATAACATTTAAAAACACACCACACACACACACATTAAATTTATATAATATGTATATTATATTTTTGTTTATACATATATGTACACACACACACACCCCCACACACACAACCAACACAACCATTATTAACATTATCATTATTAATAAATTACATTATTTTATTAACATTTTTATTTTGTATTATTATTTTTATTATTAATTATTATTATTATTTTATTATTTTTTTTTATTATTATTTTTTATTATCTTTTATCATTATTACTATTATTATTATTATTATTAAATTATTTTATTATTTTTATTGTCTATTATTGTATTATTATTTTTATTATTATATTATGATTATCATTATTAATTATTATTATTATTTCATTATTATTTTAAATAATTTTTATTATTATTATGATATATGATGATGATTATTATTATAATAAAATAATCATTATTATTTTTATTATTATAATTTCTACTATTATCATTATTATCACTATTATTTTTATAACTATTATTATTATTATTGTTATTATTATTATTATTTTATTATTATTATTGCTTATTTTTAGCGTTTTATTTAATTACATTATTTAATTTTTGTTTTATAATTATGATTATTGTTATTTTTAAATATTAACATTATTATTATTATTATCATTATTATCATTATTATTAATTATTATTATTAGCATTAGCCCGGATAAATAGAGAGAATTATTCCCCTAAAAAAAAAAAAAAAAAAAAAAAAAAAAAAGGTACCACCGGCACTCTCCGTGGAAAGGAACTGGGGACCCTTACCACGTACTCACTCCAAGAGCATCACAACATGAAAACTACAATTAAGTATCGTGCTGTGACCACGGCGGCTCAGACATGAACCTACCGAAAAAAAAAAAAAAAAAAAAAAAAAAAAAAAAAAAAAGTAGTAGTAGTAGTAGGGTTATTATTATTATTATTATTTTTATTCTTATTTTTAAATACATTATTATATTATTATTATTATCATTATTTTATTATTATTTTACTATCATTTTATTACTGTTTTATAAATAAGTTTTAATAAAAGGGGAAAAGAAACGTGCTAACTGATTATTATTTAAACCATCACACTTTTTTTCCAGTACAGAAAAAATTTTTTGTTATATATATATAAATATATATAAAATATTATATATATATATATATATAATATATATATTATTATATAATATATATAAATAACAAAATTTTTCTCGTACTGGAAGAAAGTGTGAGGGTTTGAACTATTTTAAATCTTTATGCACGTTTTTTTTTCCCCTTTCATTAAGCTTTTTAAAAACATAATAAAAAATGAGTAATAATAATAATAATAATGTAAAAAATAAAAATATAATTTTTTAAATAATAATAATAATAATAATAATAATAATAAAAACCCTACACTCACTACTTTTTTTTTTTTTTTTTTTTTTTTTTTTTTTTTTTTTTTTGGGTAGGTTTCATGTCTGGCCGCGTGGTCACAGCCGATACAAATTGTAGTTTTCATGTTGTGATTCTCTTGGAGTGAGTACTGGTAAGGGTCCCCGTTCCTTTCCCGGAAGTGCCGGTGGTCCTTTTTTTTTTTTTTTTTTTTTTTTTTTTTAGGTAAAAATTCTCTCTATTTACCCGGGGCTAATGCTAATAATAATTTGAAAATAATGAAAAAATGATAAAAATAAAAAAATAATATTAATAAAATAAAAAAAACAATAATCAAATTAAAATCAAAATAATTATAAAAATAGTAATAACAAAAACAAAAAAAACAAAAACTGATAATAATAAAAATAATATAATAAAAAAATAAAAATAATATTTATAAAAATAATGGAAAAAAATGAAATAGTAAATTTTATAATAAAATAATTAAGATTATTATTATTATAAAATAATCATCATCTCACATCATAATAAAAATAATAATTATAAAAATAATTTTAAAATAAAATAATTAATAATGATAATCTAATGATAATAGTTATAATAATT
>NW_023640370.1:0-11380 GCF_015228065.2 Penaeus monodon | reverse complement strand
GTTCTTATAAATTATAATAAACAACAAAAACCACCAAAATCAACCAAACCCCCCCAACAACCCACAACCCAAAACCAAAAAAACACACCACAAAAAAAAAAAAAAAACACAAACCCAAAAACACACCCCAAACAAAAACCAAAAAAAAAAAATATATATATATATATATATAAAATTATATAATTATATTAATAATAATATAATATAATATATACAATATTTTTAATTATATTTAAATTTTATTAAAAAAAAAAAAAAAGGGAAAAAAAAAAATGTTTTGTTTTTTTTTTTTAATAATATATATTTAAAAATTTATAAATTATATATTTAAATATTGTTTAATTTTTTAATATATAAATTATATTATTATATATTTTAAATTAAATTTATTTTTTATTTTATATATATATTTATTTATTATAGAAAATTTATATTATTATATTATATAAATTAAATATTTTAATATTATAAAAATATGTAAAATATTATATAAAATATATTAAAAATATAATATATTATATATTATTATATATATAATATATATATATTTTGGGGGGAAAAAAAAGGGAAGAAAAAAAAAAATATTTTATTTAAAATTATATATTAATATTATATAATTTTATATATTTTAAAAATTCTATATTATATTATTTATATTTTTTATTTATTATTATTATTTTATTTTTATTATTATAATATATTTTTAATATATATATATTTTATATATATATATATTTATATATTTTTTTTTTTTTTTTTTTTTTTTTATTATATATGTAAATGTATTATTTTATATTTTTATAAAAAATATTTTATTTTTTTATATATTTATATAATATAAATATATATATATATTTAATATTTGTTATATTTTTTAAATATATATTTAATATTATATATTTTATATTAAAAATAAACAAAAATTATATATATTTATATTATTTTTATATATAATTATTTTATTTTAATTTATTTTATTATTATTTTTATATATATATAAATTATTTATATATATAATAAAATTTTGTGGTGTGGTTGTTTTTTTTTTTGGGTGTGTGGGGGTTTTTGGTTTAAAGAATTGCTTTCGTTTTAAAAATTTAAAAAAATTATTTAATTTTTATTTTTTAATTTTAAATAAAATTTTGGGGTTTTATTTTAAATTTTAATTTAATATATAAAATATATTTAAAAATTAAAATATATATTTTATATATTTTATATATTATATTATATTTAATATGTATATTTTTATTTAAAAAATTATAAATATATTATATAATATATAAAAAGATATATTATTTTTAAAAAATTTATTTTATAATATATAATAAAATTTTTAAATAATTATTAATTTTTTTGGGGGGTTTATTTTTTTAAGGGGGGTTTTTAATATATTTAATTTTATTTTTAATATAATAGGCTTATTTTCCTTTTTAATATCTACTATTATATATATATATATATATATATTATATTTATTTAATTATATTAATATATTTTTATATAATAAAATTTATATATTATTTAATTTTTATTAGAATATATATTATATATTTTTAATTTTAAAAAATATATTTATATATATTTAATTTATAAATTCTTTTAAATAAATATAAAATTTTAATAATTTTTTTATATATTTTAAATTTTATTTACCTTTTAGATATTTTATTATATAATTTTTAATATTTTTATATCTATATCTTTAATTTTTTTTAAATTTATTATATAATATTATATAATATTTATAATAAAAAAAAAAAATTTTTTTTAAAAAATTTGTTTTTGTACATATAATATATATAAATTTATTTAAATTATAAAATTATTTATATATTAATATATTTTAAAATAATAAAAAATGTTTAATTTATTTTTTTTATTAAAAATATAATTATTAGAAAAATATGTACAAAATTTATAATAAAATATATTATATTTTAAATTATATATTTAAATTCTTTTATTTTAAATATATCTTTTTTTTTATATTTATACTATAAAATTATATTTTTATATATTTATATTTTTTATATTTTTTTAATATTTTTTTTTTTTAAAAATTATATATAATATATATATCAATTATCTTATTTTAATTTATAATTATATATACTTATTATATATTTTCTTAAATTTTATATAATTTTTATCTTTTTTAAATTTTTAAAATATAAAAAATATAAAATTAATTTTATATATTCATAATAAAAAAAATTATATATATATATTATAAAAACCCATGTATATTATATTTTTATTTATTTTTTTAATATATATATATATATGTTTATTATTTTAATATTAAATTAAAATTCTTTTAAAAAAAATCAAAAAAAACCCAAAAACAACACCCCCAAAACAAAAACCACACACACCCACACCCCACACCACACCCACCCCAAAATATTATAAAATGATTATATAATATAAAAATATATATAATTTCTTTTATTAATATATATAAAATTAATATTTATATATATAAAATTATTTATTTTAAGATCTATATAATATTATAATTTATATTTATTATATATTTTAATTTTCTTGTGTTTTGGGGTGTTGTATGGTGTGTGTGTACATATTTATATACAAAATTATATAATTTATATATTTTATCATTTTACCCTAATAATTGCCAAAATTTAAAAATAAAATTTAAAAAAAAACGCATTTTGGAGTCTACTCTCCAAAGGCTATATTTGCTAGATTTTGCCCTTTTTTTAATAAAAATATATGCACAAAATTTCCCCGTTATCATCATCTTTTATATGATTATCTCATTTTATCATCTTTATCATCATTATTGAAATTATTATCAGCTTTAAAAATATTATCTCTTATTGAATTATATCATCATTATTGCAATTTTTGCAGTTATAATATATATTTTTTACAACTTTCTTAATACTACAAGAATAATAGTAATAACTGATAAAAAGAATAAGAACGTTTTAAATAATTATTTAATCTTTTTTTTAAAATTATGTCGTTTTTAACTGTTTTATTACTGTTATAAAAATTTATTTTTACAATTAATACCAGTAAAAAAAAATAGAAATGATAATAGTAACAAAAATAATTTTAAAACATATTATAAAAATTAGTTTTTTATTATTTACAAATTATATTATTATTGTTTTTATTACATTTTAAATATTTTTTTGGCAAGATTTTAATAATTAAAGTAATAATAAAAATGAAAATAATTTAATACTATTAATAATAAAAATAATAATAACAAATGATAATAATAATACTATTAAATAATAAAATAATAGTAATAATAATAATAAAATAATAATAAAATAATATAAATGAAAATAATGATAGCCGAAAATAAAAGAAAAATTGAAGTAAAAGGGAAAATGTATACTAATTGAAAAAGAAAGTTACAAAGGTTAGGCTTAATTATTTTGGGTTAGATACAATAAATTATATGTAACCAAAACTAGACCAAACTAACCTAAGCTATCTGAAGTAAAGGAAAAATTTCTAGCGTAACAACCTTCAAACCTAACTAAGCAAACCCAATTTAACTTAACTTACCCAAGGGAAAATAAACCTAACCCCTCTTAACTTAATAAAACCCAACCAACCAAACCCCACATAAAATAAACCCAACCTAATCCATACTAACCAATTAGCTCAATCAACCTAACCTAAGGAAACCCAAATATACATAAAACAAAATAACGTAATAAACCTTCTCTAATCTAAAAAAATTTAAATTAAAAGAAACCTAACCCAAATATCCTAAACTAACATAATATACGGGAAAATAACATAGATAAAACCCAATCTATTAAAATTAATCTAACATAAAATAACGGACAAAATAGCTAAACCCATTCTAATTAAAACAACCCAAGATAACTAAACCCAACCTAGCCCAACCAAAAACTAACCTAAATAAACTTAATATAACCTTAATAGCCTAACGTATCCTAACCAACGAAAACCCATGCTAACATAAAAAAAAAAATAATCTATCCCCCTAAAAAGTCAAGCCAAATACCTAACTTATATAAAACTAACCTAACCTAACCTAACTATACTAACGAAAAGTAACCTAACCCAAAATTTTAAACCATTTAAATCTATCCTAACGAAAAATTTCAAAACGCAATGAAACCAACGTAACTTTAAACCAACCAAAATACTAGGCAGGGAATCACAAATAGAAGATGGGCCGGTGAAAGGCTGACTAGCAGGAAAGATGGGTAGGTTTATAGATAGCGATACGTAGGGAATAGTAGTAAGTAATGAAGTGTAGGTAGGGAA
This sequence comes from Penaeus monodon, assembly GCF_015228065.2. Taxonomy (NCBI): domain Eukaryota; kingdom Metazoa; phylum Arthropoda; class Malacostraca; order Decapoda; family Penaeidae; genus Penaeus; species Penaeus monodon. Next base: position 7,093 of record NW_023640370.1, on the reverse strand, counting down.
AGGGAGGTAGATAGCCATTATCTACTGGACATAAAATTTTACAAAAATACATACTTATACACACGAAAAACTGCAAATATAAGTAGATAAAAAAATAAATGGAAATATAAATAAAATTTATATACATACATACATATAACACACACTGACATATACACACCATACATATTTGAATAAAAATCTACCCATCTATTATCTACGAATTTTCATCTATATAAATATGTGAGTGTATTATGTAGTTTTTTTTTTATCTATCAGTTTACCTGGTTATATATATTATATAATATATATTAAAATTTTAAAATTATTAATATATTATATTATAATATATAATCCACACCTAATATATATGTATAGTCTATATGTTATATTTTTTTTTAAATATTGTTGAGTGGGTGATTGTATGTTGGGCCCCGACCCTGCCCACCTCCATGTGGCTACACCCCCCCAAAACACGGGCTCCGCCCCCTCGCGCCTCTTTTTCCCTCAGCCACACCCCCAAAAAGGGCCCAAACTCCGCCCCCACTAAGGCCGACCAATGGGTTCCCAAAGGGGGGGGGGAAAATAAGGCTCGACGAGGGGAAAGGGGGCCCCCATTTGGGCTTCCACGGAGTCTTCTCCCTTGGTGGAACGACGACGCTGCTCGAAGGCGTAGCCGGGGGACTCGAAGGAAAAAGAGGGAAAAAGCCATCCCAAAAAAGACGAAGCAATAAGGGAAGAATGAACAAGAAAAAAAAAAGACGAAAAGGGGGAAAAGCGATCCAAAAAGACGAAGCATAAGGGAAAATGAGACAAAGAAAGAAAACGAAAAAAGGGAAAGCGATCGGGGGGGTAAATGGAAAAATAAGAAGGAATAAAAATTTAATAATGATAATAAAAGAAAAAAAAGTTAATAAAAGAAGAAAAAGGGAAAATGGGGAATAATATATTATATTATAATATATATATATATATATAATATATATATATATATATAATATATTAATTGTAAAAAAACAATACATAAAAAAAGTAAAAATTAGAAATAAGAAAAAGGAAAAAAAAAAAAGAAAGTGAAGAATTTTTAGAAGCATGAAATAAGTTAAAACAAAGCTGGAACGAACGAAACAAAAATTTTTAGAATTGATGCAAAAAAAAAACTTACGGGGAGTAAGAAAAGAAAAAATTAAAAATAAGGAGAAATTTAGTAATAAAGATATTGAAAAAATGTGAAACAAAGATCAAAAAGTAAAAAAAAAACTAAATTTTAAAAAAAAAAATACAACACTAAAAAGATAAAATATAATAAATAATAATACAATCGAAAAAAATAATGAATAAATAAAGATACAATAAAAAGAATTTTTATAAATTATGAAAGAATACAAACATAAAAAAACAAAAATTTTTATAAAAAATATAAATAAAAAAAATGATGATAAAAATAAATTATTCGTTATCATTATCCTCTCCTTAAATGGGGATTAAAGAGGGTAATTAGTGCCCCGGCCGGATCAAAAATCATCGCTGAAAGGAGGATTAAAATATAACCGAATGATAAATACAAGCAAATCATTGTTAACAGAAGCAATGTGTATATCAACAACCCCAAAACGTATTTTAGTTTTCTAAATCAAAGATTCAATTTAATAATAAACAATAAAATTTTCAATTTCAAAATGGTTCATTTTAAAATGATCATCATCTGTAAAATAATAAAACCCAAGATCACAAAATACAAACAAATCAATAAAAAAAAACATGACTCTCTAATACAAGACGTTTTTTTATGCGAGATCAAAAGAAAAAAAAATCATATGGCAACCAAATACAGAATGATCCAGAATGACAATATTGGAACCGAATAACAAAAAAAAACCAGAATGACAAAGTCAGCCTGAAAAGGCAAATACAACCGAATGACAATATGGCAAAACCAAATGACAATATGACGCCAAAATACAAGCAACATGAATGACAATGTGGCAAACAAATAGCAATATGACAACCATAATTAGCCCAAAATTTGACAACAAAAATGACATGACAATCAAAAACGAAATGGCACCCAAATGATTGACAAACCATAAGTACAAAGGTAATCATAATTACTGGGAACTAAATGACATGACAATATGGGAAAAATAAAGACAAAATGACAACCAGAATACAGATGGCTACCAGATGAAAATTCGTCTTTTTTAAAGTTTTTATTTGGGTAGGTTTGCGAGTTTTTTTAAAAGTGATAATAATATGATAACGATAATATTTTGATAAAACTGATAATAAAGATGATAATAAAAGGGAATTTGTCCATATATAAAAAAAAAGGGAAAAAAAACATTTCCAAAATCGAAAAAACGGCAAAAACTGCGAAATATAGCCTTTTTAGAGTAACTTCCCAAAATTTCCTTTTTCCGATTTCTTTGATATTTTTGGGAATTATTAGGGTAATATGATAAATTATATTACACAGAGAAAAAAACTCACAATAAGAAAAAACACTACCCACACACACCAAAAACCCAACACATACACACATACACACACACACCACACCACACAACACACACACAAATTATTATATATAAATATATATATATATAAAATATATAAAATATATATAACATATAAATACTACAAAAATACATTATACATACATATATATAATTATATATATATTATATATATAATATATATATATATATATATATATGTGTGTGTGTGTGTGTGTGTGTGTGTGTTGTGTTGGGGGGTGTGTGTGTGTGTGGGGGGTGTTTTGTATGTAACAAAACTGATCTCATTTTTAATGAAACTAATTTTGATTTGGGGTTTTTTTTCCATTGTCCCAAACGGAAAAGGGGTTTTTTTATTAAAACGGGAAGTAAAGGGGGAAAGGGGGAGGAAGGAGGGGAAAGGGGGGAAATGAGAATAAAGTGGGGGAAAAAAACGATAAGAAAGGAGAAAAGGGGGGAGAAAGTTAAAAGGGGAGGACGAGAAAGTAAAAATTTTTAATAATAAATGTTATCCAAATTTTCTTTTTCCCCACTTTTATCATCATTATTGTCATGATTAAAAGAATTCTGGTAATTATTATCATTATTACCTAATAATTGACAGAAATCATAAAATTAATAAAAAACGTCATTTTGGGTCTCCTCTCTAAAAGGGTCTTCTATTTCGCTAGATTTTCCCGCTTTTCGACTTTTGGGATTTTTTGTTTTCTTTACCTTTTTTATTAATATGGATACCAATTCCTCTTATTATCATCATTATATATGATATCATCATTATTATCGTTATCATCATCCTTATCATAATTATCCTTCATTCATTATCATCATTATTGCACTCATTATTATCATTATGCCACTTATTATCATGATTATTGCAATTATTGCAGTTATAAGCCCTATATTATTTTACATCTATACTAATAACAACTCTATAATAATAGTAATAACCATAATAATAACAATAATAACTTTTTTCTAATAATTATTTATATCATTATTTAAGAATATCGTTATTACTGTAAAGTATTACTGTTATAATAATCATTTTAACAATTATACATACCAGTAAAAATAATAATAATGATAATAATAATAATAATAATATCAATAACAATATTATAACAATTTCGTATTATTATAATTATACTTATCATATTATTATTGTTATTATTACATTTATAATATATTTTTTGGCAATAATACTAATAATTAATAATAATAATAAAATAATAATAATATAAATAATATATAATAATGATAATAATGATAATAAAATGATAATAGTAATAATATTAATAATCATCAAATATGTATCCAAATCTCTTTATCTCACTTTTATCATCATTATGGTCATGATTAATAGAATTCTGGTAATTATTATCATTATTACCTAATAATTGCAGAATCATCAAAATGAATGGAAAAAAAACGTATTTGGCAATAATACAAATAATTAAAGTAATAATAATAATAATGATAATGATAATGATAATAATAATACTAAGAATAATAGTAAGCATAATAATGATAAAAATAATAATAAAAAAATAAGAATAATATAATAATAATAATAATAAAGATAATATGATAATAATAATGATAATAGCCGCTTTTTCGACTTTTTTTTTCTTTTGCCCTTTTTTTTATATATGGACACAATTCTGTTATTATCATCATTATATCATGATTATCATCATATTATCGTTATCATCATCATTATCATCATATCATCATATCATCATCATTATCATCATTATTGCAATTATTATCATCATTATTGCAATTATTATCATTATTATTGCAATTATGCAGTTATAATATATATTTACATCTATATAATAACAACTACAATAATAATATAATAACAATAATAATAACAATAATAACGTTTTTATAATCATTATTTATATCATTATTTAATTAATATCGTTATTACTGTAATTATTACTGTTATAATAATTATTTTTACAATTATACTACCAGTAATAATAATAATAATATAATATAATATTAATATTAATATATATAATAATAATAATTAATAAAATATATAATATATATAAATAATATTTAATATAATAATATAATGAATATAATAATATAATATAATAATATTATAATTCATCATTTTAATCCAATTCTTTCTTATTATTCATTTATATCATTATTTTCATGATTAATATAATTCTGTAATTATTATCATATTATAATTTAATATCAATATGTAAATGTAAAAACTATATTTATGGTTATACCATAAATGATATATTTTCATAATATATTAAGCTTTTTAACTTATAATAATTTATTATTAATTAATATATATAATAATAATAATGAAAATATATATTATTAATCATATATAATATATGATTATCAATATATTTATATCATATTATCTATTTATATTTATTATTTCATTATATATTTATTATATAATTAATTGAATTATTATATTACTAAAATTCAGAATATATAATAATAAAATATACATCATTAATAACAACTATAAATAATATAATTACATAATTAAATATAACGTTTATAATTAATTTTTATCATTATTTAATTATATCTATTATGTACAATTATTTATATTATAATATTATTTCATTATACTAATAAATATATATAATATAATAATCATAATATATTAATATATCAATATTTATAATTATATTTATTATTATTTATATTTATTTTAATTATATCATAAATAATAATAATATATAATACATATATATAATATATAATAATATATTATAATAATAATTCGTAATTATATAATTTATAATTAATATAATAATAAAATATAATTCTAATTATATATTTAATTTCATCTTATTACTTATTATTTTTTTATCATTTTTTATTTATGACAATTATGATTATTTCAATATTATTCAATTATTATTTATTTCTATATCAATCATATTATCATATTTTTTTCATTATATATATTATTATTTATTTCAATAATTTTATATATATTAATTATTATTTAATTATTTTTAATTATTTATAATAATATTTAATTATAACTACATATATAATAATAATAATATAATATATTAATAATATATAAATATTAATAATTATATATAATATATTTTATATATTATACTTATAATATATATTAATAATAATAATAATTAAATAATATAATAATATAAATAATAATAATAATCAAAATTATTTATATACTTAATCATATTTATAATAGATTTAGTAATTAATATTATTAATAATTGCATCATCAAATGAATGGAAAAAACGTCATTTTGGAGTCTACTCTCAAAAGGCTATATTTCGCTAGATTTTGCCGCTTTTTCGACTTTTGGGATTTTTTTTCTTTACCTTTTTTTTATTATATATGGACACAATTCCTGTTATTATCATCATTATTATCATGATTATCATCATTATTATCGTTATCATCATCATTATCATCATTATCATCATTATCATCATCATTATCATCATTATTGCAATTATTATCATCATTATTGCAATTATTATCATTATTATTGCAATTATTGCAGTTATAATATATATTTTACATCTATACTAATAACAACTACAATAATAATAGTAATAACAATATAATAAATTATATACGTTTTATAATATTATTATATCATTAATTTCAATAAATCTTTATACTGTAAACTATTTACGCTGTTACCGCTTACTATTATTCTTTTATTTATTGGAATACTTATCAAGTTTCAGATCTCTTACTTAAATCATTTCTCAATATATGACCCACATCATTATGTTTCAACATATAATAATATTTTAAAGAAAAAAATTACTAATAAACAATTAAGTTACATTTAACATTACGTTATATCATTTTATATTATTTAATTTAGTTGTTATTCTATTAAAGTTTTAATATTTTTCCGACAATATTATTAACAATAATTATATAGCTAAGTAATATATATTATATATGAATAATTAAATGAATAATATAATAATTAATAAATTAAGATTAATAATTAATAATATATAATAATAATAATATATAATAATATATAATAAAAAATATATAATATGATAATATTAATAAAGTATTCCAATATCATAAATGTTTATATCAATTACTCTTATATTACTTTTATATCATTATATTCATATAATAGAATTCATCAAATTTTATGAAATATTTGATCACCCAAAATGGAAAAAGTTTTTTTGGGTTTTCGTTTTGGGTTTATTTCCTATTTTCCTTTTTTTTTTGGGGATTTTTTTTTTACCTTTTTTTATCATATATACCAATTTTTATTATCATCTTTATTATCATATTATATCATTATTATCTTTATCATTATTCATCAATTATCACATTATTTCATATTACATCATTATTGCAATTATACATATTAATAATTCAATTTTTATCATATATCAATATCAGTTATAATATAAATTTAACAAAAAATAACAATAATAATAATATAATAACATTATAATAATAATAAAATTTTATAATCATTATATTTTATTAATTTAAATTTGTTTTTACTTAATTATTACGTTATAATAATTATTTTAAATTAACTACAAAAAAAAATAATAAAAATAAATAATAA
>NW_023640369.1:35000-43395 GCF_015228065.2 Penaeus monodon | reverse complement strand
TGAAAAATCCACGGAGGTACGGATCCTCAAGCAGTGTTCCTTCTTGGGGAGTGGTCCTTTTATACTTTGACACTTTGAATTCACAGAGTGCACTTTGTGACAGAGAAAGAGTGCACCCCACAGATGATGATGTAGCGTGTCACACCCCCAAAGTCCAAAAGAGACCGGGTGTCTCCTACACACAACCACTAAAATACTTAGCTTTGTGGAGACAAACTCGGCAAATCCTGGCGTGAAGCGAGGTAAATCCACAAAGTAAATCCAAAGCGAGCACACGAAAACACCGAGAACGGGACCACAGTACACACAGAAGTCAGGACCGAACTGTCTTCCCTCAAAAAACTAGGGGCATTTATACCCGAAAAAGACCCTCAGGCCATGCCCCAGCATGCGCGAAAAGAAGAAAATATGCAAAATAAGGGTTGGACTACCAACCCGATAGTCCGGCAGTCCAAACAAGCCAACGACCCAAACAATCGTGAAAAGAGAGGGAGAGAAAAAACACTATCAAACGACCATTACTCACTTCAGGGGCTATTGTGGAAGGAAAGTATACATAGGACAAAACTGGTAAATATACAATTTACGCAAAAACTGAAACATCTCGGGCTTTAAATATCTACGGTATGTGATTTGGGGAAATAAAAAAATCTTTTTTTTTTTCTCGGAGACTTCAACACCATCCAAGTAACGAAGACTTGGTTTAAATACTTTTCTTTGGTTATTTTATACCCATGTTCAATTATTTTTTAAAACACTGCCCGCCTCGTTGGTGGAAGCGGAGCCCGGGACGTCTCATCCCAAATCAATGGCAGCATTGCAGAGTTCCCCACGTCCTTGTTCCGTGGTAGAGAAGAAGGGATGTGGCATGGTAAAGACCCGGCCTCAACCACTCGGCGCCCGAGGATGATGTCAGTCCAGGCGAGATTCGACCCTTTGAGTCGGCGAGTGCGCGCCGACACTACATATATATATTATTATATATATATATATATATATATATATATATATATATATATATATATATAAAATTATATATTACTGTCGCGATAGTCCAGTAGATAGCCAGTCGCCCAGCAATGCTCCGATGCTGGCAATATCACGGCGAGAAAACGACATATCGCCTTGAGAAGTCAAACGCAGTGTCGCAGGGGAAGTCGCCATCTTGGCATATGTATTGGTGCGCCAACCGTGTGATTAGGAGAGGCATCCAATCAGGCATGGTGGATGCCAAATAACCTTTCAATAGTGAAGTGAAGAGAGGCTATGTAATGCAGTGGAATGAGTGGCTTTCAAAAAAAAAAAAAAAAAAAAAAAAAAAAAAAAAAAAAAAAAAAAAATAATATATATATATATATATATATATATAATATATATATATAATATATGTATATATATATATTTTATATATATATGGATATATGTATATATATACATATATATATATTCTACAAACACTTCCTACTGCGGTGTAGGGTTACCAATGCAAATCGGTAACCCTACACCGCATAGCTGTCTGTTCTGAGCATCTATATCCTCCACTCTTACTTCTTTCATATCTTCTTTTTAACAGTCTGACATGCTTCTCCGTGGTCCTCCCTCTCTTTGCTTTCCCCACCTCATCATTTCCACTCTCTCCCAACATAATCCATCTCCTTTCGGCACACATGTTTTCTCCACCGCAGTCTGCTTTCTCTAAGCTGGTCTGTAATCCTTTCAGTCCCACACTTTTCAGCACCACTTCGTTCCTGATCATATCCCTTCTTGTTAGACCCAGACCCATCTCAGCATTTTCATCTCTGCTACCTCCAGCTTTCTTTCCTGCACTTTTGCCAAGGATGTTGCTTCCAATCCATACAGCATTGCTGGCCTCACCATCACATTGTGAATCTTGCCTTTTACTTTTTCTACCACCCACCTGTCGCACACAATTCCAGTGACTTTCCTCCAACTATCCCATTCCATCTGTATTTTCTGTACCTCCCTGTTTGAACTGGCATCTTCCTGGACTGAGGACCCTAAATATTTAAATTCCCTCACTCTTGGCACTTCGTCTTCACCTAGCTTGACTGTTCTACCGTATATTCTCCCATGCTCAGGTACTCTGTCTTCTTCCTGTTAACCTTCATTCCTCTTCTCTCCGAGGCTACTGTCCATTCTCCTAGGCGATGTTCTGTCTCCTCCCTCTCACCTGTGCTTAGAACTATATCGTCTGCATACATTATGTCCCATGGTGCTTCTCTTCTCACATCTTCTGTCAGGCAAACAATGACAAGTGGAGTGGGCTTAGTGCTGACCCCTGGTATACTCCTACCTTAATTTCAAACTTTTCGCTGGTTCCTGACGTACTCCTTACTTGTCTGTATGCTCCTGTCTTGTATCAATTTCACATACTTTTCTGTTACTTATTTCAGTCTCAGGCAGTTCCACACTTCCTCTCTAGACACTCGGTCAAAGCTTTCTCTAGGTCTATAAACACGCATAAATGGCATATGTTGTTCCTTTACCTGGCATAAATCCAAACTGTTCCTCGCAGATGTTCACTACGTTCCTAAATCTTCTGTCTATGACTCTTTCCCATATCTTCATTGTGTGTAACATGAGCTTATTTTTCTATAGTTCCCAGTCTTGTATCCTTATTCTTGTATATTGGTATTAGTATACTATCTCTCCACTCATCCGGCATAGTCTCTGTTTCAATAATGTTACTGAATCAACATATTAAGAGTTCTAAACCAATATTCCCTAAACACTTTCACACTTCCACTGATATGTTGTCCGGACCAACTGCTTTTTTCCATTTCTCATTTTCTTAGTGCTTGTCTTACTTCTGAGCTGACAGGTGCTATCTCTTCATTATCCGTTTTTGGCATGATATTTCTTCTCTCTCTCATTTTCTATATTCAAGTTCGTTAAAGTATTTCCTCCACCTGTCACTTATCTTTTCATCCTTATTAAAACCCTACCATCTGCATCCTTTATTGTTTTGGCCTGGTATACGTCTTGTGAGTTGTTGGTTCTGTTATTTGCTATCTTATTGTTTTATTAATAACTCTTGCACCTGTCTCTAGGCTATTGTACAGGTCTTTCTATGCACGCTTTTTTGCTATAGCTACTACGTTCTTCATTTGTTTAAGTCTTTTCTGTAGTTCTTCGTCCTATCTATCTTTGTCTCTTGCCTTCTTGCACTCTCTCTTTAACTTGACAGCTTCCTGGACTTCACTATTCCGCCACCAAGTTTCCTTTCCTTCTTTTTTATTCCCTGATGATTCCCCTAATACTTGTGTGACCACTGTTATAATTTTTGTGTTGTGTTCCAGGCCTTGATATATTCTCTTTCACTTTTTGTGAAAGACACAATAGGTAATTTTTCACTTTCACTGTACATACCACTGGGCGGTGTTGTTTTGCCGCACTTTCCCTTGGCAGTGTTTTGCAGTCTATGGCATTCATTACTTGGTCTCCTTGGCATAGGATATAGTCGGTCTGGGATATTGTTTCCACTACTCTGTTTGATTATATATATATAATATATATAAGCATATATAATATGTTTCTTATATATATACATTCATACATACATACATACATTTATATAGTATACACATATAGATAAAATAATATATAGATATATATAATGATATATATATATATATATATACATTATATAGTATATATATAGATATATAATATATATAGATATATATATATATATATTGTGTGTGTGTGTGTGGTGTGTGTGTGTGGTGTGTGTGTGTGTGTGTGTGTGTGTGTGTGTGTGTGTGTGTATTTTTGTTCTGTTTATATATATATTATATTATATATTAATATATAATATATATATAGATATAATATATATATATATATATATATGTATATGTTTGTTTCTGTTATATATATATATATATATATATATATATATATATATATATATATATATACGTGTATATATATATACATACATATTATATATATAGTATATATATATATATATATATACATATATATATACGAATATATATATATATATATATATATATATATATATATATATACATAAGTGTATGTGTGTTAATTATATGTTTATATATATATACATATGTATGTGTGTGTGATTGTGTGTGTGTGTGTGTGTGTGTGTGTGTGTGTGTGTGTGTGTGTGTGTGTGTGTGTGTGTGTGTGTGTGTGTGTGTGTGTGTGTGTGTGGTGTGTGTGTGTGTGTGTGTGTGTGTGTAAGTTAATTATTTGTCTTTAAAGAGTTGATTAAGAGGTAAATTGGGATCACTTAAAAAATTATATTTGGTACTTTTTTCTAGACCGCATGTTACTTCAATGTGATCCTTTAGTGCTCATTACCATCTGATAATATATGTGTCTGTATATTACAGTTTTGTATAATTCGATACTGATGACAATGTGTGCTGAAAGTAGCAGAATTTAAATTAGTTACTAGTTTAAATTATTAACTTAATCTGGAAAACTGTCTGAGTCTATTCTCAGGACTTAGGACACTTCGACCTGGTATTACATTTTGAGACAGAGTTGAGACAAATCTCAGCAGTTCAGAATATTTTGAGACAGTGTTAACTGTTTTATATATATATAATATATATATATATATATATATATATATATATATATATATATATATATATATATCAGATATATATATATAAGATATATATAACATATATATATATATATACATATATATATATATATATATATATATATATATATATATATTTTTTTTTTTTTTTTTTTTTTTTTTTTTTTTTTTTTTTTGAATATGAATATAAAATAAAGTGATGAGCGTATATGTACGATACTGACAATCGAATGGTATTGGTGCCACATATTCATTTATATTATTTGGTGTGTGTCAGGTTTTATTTAAAATGGACGTGCCCATGACTGTATTAGTATAATATTTAATTAAACCTTATATACTTTCTTCTGAGTAATATGAAATGATTAATTTAATGCAAAATGCAGCAGAGCGCTGGCCTGAGACACTTTAGTCTCAAAATCGTCTCAAAACTGCCTGAGAACTTTCGTGGATACTCCTCCAAGCAAACCTTTAGTTTTTGATCCCAAAAGATTGTCATTCACACATGCTTATTTATTGGCTTGCATCAGCTTCTTCATCGGAAGAATATTACTGTGCAGCTTTTCCACTCTTTAAGATCATCATTATCAATTATCTTTATTATTGTTCTTGTTATTACTGTTATTTTTATTTTTATTCTATTCATATTTCATTATTATTATCAATCTTATCATGATTAGTAGTAGCAGTAAGTATAGTATTAACAGTAGCAGTAGCATTTATTGGTTTATTGTATTATTGTTATTGTTATTATTATTATTATTATTATTATCATTATTATTATGTATATTATTATTATTATTATTACTATTATTATTATTTTAATATTACTGTTATCATTGTTTTTATTGTTACTATTACTGTTATTGTTATTTCTTTTTTTTTTTTTTTTGTCATTATCATTATCATTTTTACTATTACTGTTATGATTATCATCATCATAATTATCGTTATCATTATTATATTTATAATTACAATTATTATTATTATTATTATTAGGAGTATCGTATTATCATTACTGTTACGGCCAAATAGGTTTATTGCATATTACGCGATTGTTACGAAAAAGATTTATGCTCGCATCCCCTGTCTGCTGCCAAGGGCGCTTGAAGAAGCGTCATATGCACCACGATTAATATTCTATATTCGACCGCATCCCTTAACCGAATGCAAGGTTGGTTGATTTTTTATTTAAATGTAATTCTGCAAAATGTCGTGTTTTTTTACATGTGAACTGGTAATAGATCATTGTTTAAATTTTTATAAAGTGTCATGTGTCCCATGTTTTCTCCACAGTTTTAGATTCTGTTTTTATGACAAAAAATGTATATTTTGACCGTCCTGCATTGTGGTTTGCAACAACGGCAAAAACGACTGGCATGAAAACTACTGTGCTTGAAAAAAATAGAATCAAATAACATGAATGGTTTGGGGTTTGCCCCAAGCATCTCAACAACAAGAGTGCAGAGTCTGCCGTTACAATCATTATTATCATTACTATTACGATATTATCGTTATTATTACGGTTATCACTGTTATCATTATAATTAATATTCTTGATTATAATTTTTATAATTATTATTGTTGTTGATGTTACTATTATTTTTTTGTTTTATTATTACTATTATTGCTATTATTATCCTTATTATTATTATTTTATTTTAACCATTATTATTATCATATAAATCACTCAGTTATTATCTATGTCACTCATAAAATTTTCCTTTTTTTCTGTACATGGGTAACAATGTAAATTTCCATTAACAGTATATATGAATGTCGCTTCTAAAATGATACCTGTTTAAAGATTACAATGAACAAAATTTGTCTGCTTTTGTTTCTTACACTCAAGAGATGAAGGTAAAGATATAGACAAAAACACAAAGACAGTAATGTGTACACAAAGATAAAAAGGAAACAGCCACAGTAAGAAATGAAAATCGTGACGTTTTCGAACTCTTCACGAGTTCCTCTTTAAACGAATAATAAACCGAAATGGATACATTTTTTTTTTTTTACTATACTGGTTTTCCTTTTCATAAATGATTTAGTTTAATTGGATATCTCATCAACGATGGGCATTTCTCAGATTCCAGGTATTTCTGTGTGAAAGGTATCTGCAAAATGTTAACAATTAAAGTTTGGCTTCACAAATATGAAGGCAACAGACGAAGAACTGACAGCTTGAGACAGAGAGAACCCTCAACTATAGAGTCTTGCCTTCTTTTTCACTGGAACGGCCAAGTGTTTGTCCTCCGATCATGAGAAAGTAGGAATTCTTGACGAGACAACTGTGCCAGAGGAGCCAGGGATTATAAAGCTATGGTCTAATTCAGGAGTATCCTTTGAGCATTGTTAGGGGTACTCATTTATTTCCTTCTGTGATAATCGGAAAAATACAGACGAACATGCAGTTGTTCTGGCATTCAGGTGTTTGGCATAACACTCGTATTATTTGCATTGAGAACGATTTATATTAAGCCTTGAGTAATGAACTTAAATTCAGTAAGTCAAATAGTATATACCACAAAAAGAATATCAAGGTACCTCTACAACAGATAACCTCATGTTTTGAGACAGTCGCTGATGCAAAATATGAATTAGCATTGTTATTATAACTTTACTAACATAATGAAGTCAGTGTGTTATGGTACTGGTTAAAGCCATCTTTCTGTGAGTTGCCAAAAAATCATGAGAAAAGGTTGAAAAATCTACTCTAACCCCAACTCTGGGCTTTAATAATACAGTCCCAGCTTGCCTGATGCTAGAGATACAGCTGAACCTGATGTTAAATTGCATCAGACCCATAGACAGAGGGGTAGCCATATATATATATATATATATATATATAAATATATATATATATATATATATATATAATATATATATATACTTATATATACACATGTATATATATACACACAATTATATGTATATATATATATATATATATATATATATATATATATAAAATTTTAATAAAATATATATATATATTGTGTGTGTGTGTGTGTGTGTGTGTTTTGTGTGTGTGTATTTATATATACCATTTATTACATACAAAAAACACACACACACACACACACACACACACACACACACACACACACACACACCACACACACACACACGCCCAACACACGCACACCCCCCCCCCAACACACACACACACACACACACACTCACACACATACAAACTAACTCTCACACACACACACACACACACACACACTCACACAAAACACACACACACACCACACACACACACACAAATAAAATTATATATATATATATAAAATATATAATATATATAGTATAATATATGTATATATATATTTATTTATTTATTTATATATATATAATATATACATATATATATATTATATATATATTAATATATATATATTATATATATATATATATAAAATATATATATATATATATATATTATATATATATATTCTCATTACACTCGGCAGTGCACTCTGTAAGCCATAAAAAAACAATGACGGTTAATTGGTATCATTAAAAAAAAAAACTCATATAAAGTGAATACAAAATTAATGGAGCTAGTAATCTATGACATCGTTTAAAACATAATATGGATAGTATTCCTGTTTATCATATTTTACAAATATCGTTGGTTGTGCTCATCATCCACAGTTGTGTCAAAGAGACTGCCTGTTGCTGTGTTCTAGGAGGCCTCTTGAGTTCTTTATCACCACGTTTTATGGTTCCTATTAGAACCTTAGCAACAAACAAGTATCTCAGTCTTTCTTGGTCATG
>NW_023640369.1:7500-30000 GCF_015228065.2 Penaeus monodon | reverse complement strand
CAAATTTTGCGCTTTTTTTCCCCCATTGTAACCATCGACAACCCGCAAATTTCTTTGATTCCTCAGTTTTTGTCTGGGTTTTCCCCTTTTCCCTCTTTTTTCCATTACCTTTCCCTGTAAAGAAAGTTTTTCTCAAACTTTTATTTTCTCCTCAATGAGCAAAAAAATTTAAATTTTTTCCCCCTTTTCAAGATGTCCAACAGCCAAACTTTAAAATTTATTTTTTCACACTTCACCCATTCGCCCCTTCTTCTCTGCCCAGCAAAACGCTTACTCGCCCAAAAACACACTTTTAAAAACTTTTGATCTTTTTCTTGTCTATCTCTTCACCCCAAAAAAAAAAAAACCCAACCCCCCCTCGATCCTTATAATGAAGGTGAAAACCAATGATTTTCAAAACCCCCTTTTTGTCCAAAGGTAATCCCCTTCCCGTTTTTTTAGGGGTTTTTGAGGCAATGGGCGGTTTTGGCAATGGAAATTCTTATTTTTTTTCCCCGGGGAAATCATCATATGTATTATTTTAAAAACAGCTCCAGGAAAAGTAAAACTCTTTCCTTTTCCACAATCTTTCCCTTGATTGAAAAAATGTTAAATAAATTGTTCAAGCCATTTTATTTTTGAATCTTCATGATTTTTGTTTTTTTGGGCCCATTAAGAAAAAGCCACCCCTTTTCGCTTTTTTTCTCAAATTTTATCTAGTAGTTTTGTAGTTTCAGGATATGCTGGAACAAAACTATACCCTCAGCGACCTTAGTTTTTGATTTTTTGTATCCTCCAACATCTACTTTTCCCCCAAAAAAATTCCCCAGAGCATTTCTTTAATTGCTTCAGAAATATTTTAAAAAAGGGGGGGAGACAGAACGAAACCCCCTTTTCCGCACCCTTTTTTGACTTCAAACCTTCTTTTAACCCTAAGGGGTTTTCTTACAGTTGATTGTTTTTGGTCTACATGGTTTTTATTAGGGGGATGATGTTTTTTTGGAAA
Source organism: Penaeus monodon (assembly GCF_015228065.2). NCBI lineage: Eukaryota > Metazoa > Arthropoda > Malacostraca > Decapoda > Penaeidae > Penaeus > Penaeus monodon. Next base: position 29,015 of record NW_023640369.1, on the reverse strand, counting down.
CTTCATACTTTATATTTTCCAGAGGATATCGTGATCAACGAAATAAAAATTTTTTCAAAAATCAAAAAAACCAGGTTAGGTTTTTTGATTTTCTTTTTTTTTTCTCTATGTAAATTTTTAGTTTTAAAATTTCGGGTTTTTCTGGTCCCTTTTCCAGGGCAAAAAAACCGATTGTTCGTCTCCCAATTTTCTTTTAAACTTCAATTTCATTTTTTCTGAAAAAATTTTAAACCCAAAATTTTTTGCTGGTGCTTTTAAGCAATTGCCCTTTTTTATTTTTTGAAATTGGAGGGCTTTCCCCCTTTTTAGGTTTTAGGATTTAAGACTGATTTTACCTAGCCCCTTTTTACCCCATCTTCTTTTTTTCCCAAATTTTTTTGTAAAAAAATTTTGTAAAGTATTAAACATTTTTCGCCAGAAAATTCTTGTTTAGTTCTTTTGTTATTTCATTTTTTCCCGGGCTCTTTTTTATGCTTTTTTTAACTTACCCCTAGCTGTGGTGGTGGTTCTCTTCGCGCTTTGAGCTAATTAATTTTGTTTTTAGACTTTTTTCTTTTTGATGGGTTTGGAAACCCAAATTGTTTCCATCTATTTTGCTTTTTTTTCCATCACTAAAAAAAAAAGTCCATTTTCATTTTTTGTAGTGCCCATTGAAAGGTTTTTAAATTTTTTTGTGTTTTTCGTATCCTTGGTAGAGTTTTTTATTTTTTCCCCTTATTGAAGAAACAGTTTTAAATTCTTGGCATTTTTCATTTAAATATTTTTTTTATCTCTTTGCAAAAAATTTTTTGAATTTTTTTTTTTTTTTGGGTTTTTTTGAAATTTATTTTTTTAACGGGATTTTTTGATCCCCTTTTTTTTAGGCATTTTTGTTTCAATTTAACTTAGTTTTTTTTTTCAAAATACCCCGGGGGGAAATTTCTTTTTTTTTTTTGGCGATAGTTTTTTAAAGCAGGCTCGCAAGAGTTTTTTTTTCCCTTTTTCCCACAACTCTTTGGGTTTTTAATTTCACATTGTTTTGAGTATTTCAAATTTTTTGACACGAAATTCTGTAATTTTTATCAAGATTTTTGGGATTTCGGGGTTTTAGAGGTGGTTTGGAGGGCCCCCAATTTTTTTTGGAGTTTTTTTTAAATTTGTAGTTTTTAGTTTTGGTGGTCCTGTTGCGTGGGCCCCCGGGTCTTGTCTTGGTTTTTTTATGCAACTTTTCCCTTTTGGGGGTTCCAAAATGTACCCTTTTTGGGTGTTTTTTGTCTGGTGAAAACCCCACGTGTCAATTTTTGGGGTGGTTTTGGGAAAAACAAGTAGGTAAAAATGGGTTATTTTATTTACAGTTTTCCCCAATAAAATTTTTACCCTTTCTTTTAAACCCTCCAAGGCCAAATTTTTCCCAAAAGGTGTCATTTTTTTGGTCATTTTTTCCATTTTGGCGTTGAGTTCCCCCATGTTTCCTTTTTTAAATCTTGTTGGGGATTTTTCTAAAAGTTTGGAGAGTTTTAAAAAAAATTTTCCCATTTCTTCATAAATTGAAATTTTGGGTTTTGGGCGAAAGTTTTGGGGAATATACAAATTATTATGAATTTTTTTGCTTGTATTTGGTTTTTAAAAAAATGCGATCATTTTTTGGGGTGTCCCCAAAATTGGTGAAATTTCCCGTTTTTTTTTTTTTTTCGTGAGAATCATACAACCCCGTACTAAAATTTCCCCCTTTTTTTTTTTCCAAAAAAAAGCCCTGTTTTTTTTTCCCTTTAGTTTTGAAAATTTCCATTATTTTTCCCAAATTTGGTTCACTTTTTCCCCGTATTTGAATGTTGTTCTATCCCTTTTCGTTCAGACAGTATTAAATTTAAACCCATCTCTTTTTTTTCCCTTACGTTCCATGTTCCGTTTTTTAAGTTTTTTAAATTTGGACATTTTTTGCTTTATCTTTTTTGGGTTTTTCCCAAGATGCATATTTAAACATTTCCCCGGGTTTTGCCCATTTGACTAACGCCCCCCTTGGAAAAACCCACCCGACGGGCGATGGGGTATAAATTTTATCTTTTCTGTTTTTAATCTTTGGGGGAGGGTCGGGCAGGAGAAAAAAAAAGGGTTGAGGGGAAAATCCCCCGGCCCCTTTCTCAAATCGCAGTTTTCCAACTAACTAGGGGGGAAAATATCCCCCTCCCGCTTTAAAAACAGTTCCCACGTGATACGCCAGACTATTTTTTGGGTAAAAACCAGTAATCAGTAGAAATAAAGGGGTTTTTTTCACCAGATACCCAAAGCCCTGCGCCGCCGTTTCACCCAACCATGGTATGGGGAGCTAATGGGGTGCATCCTTGTTAAAGGGGGCCCCCAGGGTGCATTTATTGCCTTACCCGGGAAACAATGTATGTTTTATAGACATATTTTAATAATTAATATTATAGATGGATATATATATTTTATATAAAATATATATATATATATATAAATATATATTATGGGAATTTAGTATAATAATATTTTATATAAATATTAAATAAGAAAATAAATATTATAATAAAATATATAATATTATAATATTATGTTATATATATATATATTATATAATATTTTAATATATATATAAAATATATAAATGAAAAAAAATGTAAGGGGGTAAAATATAGAAAAGGGTATATAAAATATAAATAACAAATACATCAACTATCTATATATCCATCGATCTATCTCCCTATCCCCAACACACACACCCCAACACACCACACCCACACACACACAAAAACCCCACACACACACCCATGAATCTATGTGTGTATATAATAGATATAAAATATAGATCCCACTGGGGGGCCAAGCCGCCCAAGTCGTGTTTTCCCAAAAAGCCCGGAAAAAATAGAGAGAATGATACCAAAAAAAAAATAAAAAAAAGTAACAGGGGGCACTCCGGGGAAAAGGGAACTGGGGACCCCAAACCAAACGTCCCCCCCTCCAAGAGAATCAAAAACAGGAAAACTAAAATTAAGTAATCATGGTGACCAGGCGGCTCAGACATAAACCCAAACCTTTAAAAAGAAGATAGATATAGATATACACACAGGAATCACAGAAAACCCAGTTTGATTTTTATATTTGTGTGGGGTTGTGTTTTGTTGTGTGTGTGTGTGTGTGTGGGGTTTTTTTGGGGTTTGTGCGGCGGTGCATGTGTTTGTTTTGTGTGTGTGGGTGTGTGTGGGGTGTGTGTGTTTTGGTGTGTTTTTGGGGTGTGTGTGTGTGTTTGGGGGTGGGTGTGTGTTGTGGTTGTGTGTGCTATGATTTTCTCCCCACCTCAGCCCCTTTTTTTTACGCCCACTAACCCGGGGACCCGGGCCCTAAATACCCCTTTTTAGAAATTCTGGATCTGGAACGTATAATTATTATTACATCTTTTTTATCATTAGTTTTATTTCAGGCCCCAAAAGGCAGAATTCCCTATTACTTTAAAAGTATTATTTTACTGTTTTTAAATTTAATAAGGGGTTTTTTAATATTTTTTTATTATTTTTATTTTATTTTTCATAAACCCCAAACCCTTTATTATCATTATTTTTTATTTTAAATGTTTATTGATTTTTTTTTTCATTACCCTTGCCAAAGGGGGGGTTATGTATATATAATATATATTATAAATTATATAATATTTTAATATATATATATAATAAATTATTATAGATATATGCATTTTAAAATTGAGATATTATATTTTAATATTATATATAATTATATAATATTAAAATATGTATAAATTTTTAAAATGTTTTAATTTTAATGTATATTTTATATATATCCTATTTTGTTAAAAAAGATGATGATGATAGTAGAATAGAAGAAGAGGGAATTAGATAACACTTTTGTGAGTATGGGGTTTTGTGTGTGTGTGGTGTGTGTTGGGTGTGTTTTGTGTGGTTGTTGGGGTGTAGGTTGTTTTGGTGTGTGTGGGGTGGTGTGGTTGTTGGGGGTTTTGGGGTGTGCGTGTAGTGGGTGGGTGGTTGTGTGGTGTGTGTGGTGGTGTGTGTGTGTATGGGTGTGGGGGTGTGGTTTGGTGGGTGGGTTTTGTGTGTGGTGGTGTGTGGTGTGTGGGGCAAAATTATGTATGTATGTATGTATGTATGTATGTATGTATGATGTTTTGTATGTAGGTAGGTATGTATGAAATGTTTTAAAATTTGTATGATTTAGTTGTATGGCATATTTACTCGTCATCAGTCCCCTCACCACAAAACTCACAAAACACAACACACAAACACACACAAACCCCACAAAAAGGTTGGATATATATATAAAATTATCTAGAAATTATATATAATTATATATATAATATATTTAAAATAATTTTATATAATTTTAAAACCAAAACATTTAACAAAAACATTTTTACATATACATCCCAAGAAAATATATAACAATTGCATACATATATATAAAATTACAATATAACAAATTAAACAACACCCAACACACCACAAACACACAAAACACACCACAACCCACACACACACCCACAAACACCACACCACACACACACAACACACACACACACACACACACACACACAAAACACACCCCCACACACACACACAATTTATAATATAATATATATAATAAAATAATAATATATATATATTTTTATATCAAAAACACGAAATTCGGGTTACCTCCCCAAATCCTCCCTCACACACAAACCCACACACCCCCACACCCCAAACACCCCAAAACACAAAACACACACACACACACACACACACACACACACACCAATCACACAACAAACACACACACACACATACAAAATTAAAAACACACGAAACGTGGTGGGGGGTGTGTGTGTTTTGTATGTGAACATATATAAATATCAGATACAACCCCCCTAGTTTTAATACATAATACATATATATATAGCCACAGGTACGTGGTGTGTGGGTGTGTGTGTGTGTGTGCGGGGGTGTGTCGTGTGTGTGGTGTGTGTGGGTGGGGTGTTTTTGGGTGGTGTGTGGGTGGGGGGTTTTTGGTGTGTGTGGTGCGGGGTGTGTTGTGTGTGGGGTTGTGTGTGGTGTGTTTTTTGGTGGGGTCTGTGCGGGTTTTTTAGAATCGGTTAGAGAAAATTCAAAATTTTACCAAAATTTGTTTCCCCTGGGTTTTTGCGAGCGAATTTCATACTTGATAGTCCGTCACAGCATAGCCACCCTTTTTTTGCTGCAAAATTTTTTAAAGGAATCTTTAAACACTATGTGAGAATTTTAACCCTTTAAGAAACCCCAAGAGGATGCTTTCTTTTTCAATCTTTTCATATATCGAAAAAAGTAGCATTTCTGCGGTTTAAATTTTAATTTTTTTTCTTTTAAATAAAAAGGGGATGGGCAAGGAAACCCCTTTGGGATAAAAAGAAAAAATAACTGGTTTGTTTGATCTGACTTTCTTGTTTTACCCCGGCGATGCCCCGGTCTTCTCTCCCGAAGGTCTTTTGGCTCTCTCCTCAAATCTGAAAATACAAAAAACCCCCTTTCCCAGTTGTTTTAAAAATTTCCATAATAAAATTTAAACATTTTTATTCTTTTAAATTTTTTACATCAAAACCTATTCCCTTTTTTTGCGTGCAGAGTGGTTTTTTTTAAATTGGAAAAGGTCCCCTTAAAAAAAGTTGATAAAAAAACCCGGGGGGCATTTGGACACTGGTGGTGCTTTTGTGCGAAGGCGCGACCCCAAAAAAAAACACACACACCCCACACACCACACACCACACACCCCCCAACCCAAACATATATTTTAGATAATATATACTTTTAGATATATTTTTAATTACAAAATTATAACAATAAATGGAAAATCATGCAAAACTATATATATATATATTTTAAAATATTTTATATAATATATATAAATACAAAAACTCACACACACATACAAAAACACAAAAACACACCACCCCACAAAAACAAAACACAAATAAATACTTTATATATTATATATATATATATATATAATTATATAAAAATATTTTATAATATAATATATAGGAAATATATATATTATAATATAATTATAAATAATATATCTATAAAAAATATAAAACCCATATACATGTAAATCATATTCATTTTTTTCGGGTTTATATTGGAAAATAAAGGGATAGCGGGGGGAAAAATTTTTTCGAGGGGCTAAGCTGCAATTTTTTTTCCTGAAGTTTTTTTGTATTATGTGTGGGCCCAAGGCCGCGGTGGCCAAAAGTGGTTGAGCGGGGGACCCCAAGAGGGGCCCACGACGGCAATCTGATTTTCGGGGGTTTTGATCCCCGGCCGGGCGTTTTTCCCCTTGGGAAAGGGAAAATTTCCCCTGTTTCCCTCCCTTACCCACTGGGGGGCCCAAGGGCCACCCCAATTTAAATTTGCTGGCCCCCGCCCGGATAAAATAGAGAGAAGGTTTCCCAAAAAGGGGAAATACCGGAAATCCCCGGGGAAAAGGGAAAACGGGGGGCCCCTCCCCGGGCCCGGTTTTCAAACAAAACCCCTCCCGTTAAAAAAAAAATGTGTAGGTACACACACCACACTCTTCTCCTCTCTCTCTCTCCTCTCCCCTCTCTCTCCCCCAACACCACACACACCCACAACACACCACCCCACACACACACCCCACACACACACAAACACACACACACCCCACACACACACCCCAAAACCACACACACAAAATTTATGGGTTTTTTGTCCCCCCCAAAAACCCCATTGTTTAAAGTTGCAAAAGGTCCCTAAAAAACTAAACATACAAATATTAAAAAAAGGAAAGACTTTTCTATTTCCGAAAAGGGAAAGCCCAGAAAAAAAACATTAAAGTACAAAATACCCCCGGGGTTTTGAATTTTAATTACAAGAAAGGGCATTGGGGGAAAGCTTCAAATAAAATAAAAAAGGGGCCCCGGACAAACTTTATTTTTTTCCCTACCACCAGTCCCGTTCCCACAAGGCTGTGGAAAGTTTAAATATATTGCTCGGGACTCTGTAAAATTTTTTTTCCCTTTTATTACTTTGCACTGTTTCTTCTGAACAGTGGAAAATGGGTTTTGGGGTTTGGCGGTTTCCACGAGGGGGGCCCCCCGGGGTCCAAACAAAAGGGTTTAATTTTCCAATGATACGGACACTTACTTTACTTTTTGAAAAGAAAATATGAACGAATAAAGATATACATTATTTTCCCTGATTTTTAGGGGGCCAGAATGATTTTAAAACAGGCATATGTACTGTTTAAAAACGGCACAAAAAAATTTTATCCCCTTTAAAAAAAAAGTTATGTAAAAAAAAAAAAATGGTTTTTTTCGAAAAAATTCAATAAAAATTAAATCCCTATTGAGACCCTTAAAATATTCTAAAAACTATCGCGCTCTGTTTGGCGGGCCGGAGTGTATCAAAACCATTTAGTTAAAGGCAAATACTTGGGTAAAAAAATTTGAAAGATTTTAAAAACATTTTTCCAATAGTACGCGAAAGAGAAAATTTTCAAAAAAGGCCTGTTGGTGTTGTGGTGTGTGTGTGGTGGTGTGTGTGGTGTGGTGTGTGTGTGTGTGGGTGTGTGTGTGTGTGTGTGTGTGTGTGTGTGTGTGTGTGTGTGTGGTGTGTGTGTGTGTTGTGTGTGTGTGTGTGTGTGTGTGTGTGTGTGTGTGTGTGTTTGTTTGTCCGTGTCCGATTGTCATAATCTCGGTCTTGCATAACTAACTCGTACATGTCCTGCATTAATTATTTATTTCATGTTTTATTTTTATCATTATTATCACTTATCAATTTATCATTATTTTTATTTTCCTGGGAGGTTGAGAGAGAGAGAGCGTCCTGTGTAGATATCGAACAGCATGTTAAACTAACGGCTGAGTGAACGTTTCGTTCGCCACCGAACGGCCTTTCGAGGTGTTTTATTTATAAACAGAGGACTACATCTTGTTTTCTTTGAAAAACGATCTTCCTGATTTTAATCTCATATTAATTTATATAATATTAAATCTACTTATTATATCTAGTATCTGAAATCTTAGCTAAGACAGATTGTTATATATTTTCTTGATTTGGCTGGCAGACGTTTTGGATAAAATAACGGTAATTCTTACTGAAGCACTATAGAAATATACATTAATTTTTGTTTATCTTTGATTTGATATTACCTTTCCAACTTATTCACACTATCAGTACACAATGTGTGGTTTATATCTACATAGCTATACTTATACTTGAAATAATGGTATAACATGATAACAAATGATAACAGGACTAACCTGTATTCCTTTTCCGGTATCTTGTTTACTTCGAATCCGGGGGCTTTGTCATAATCACGGTCTTCTCTGTTGATGGTCCTTGTCTCTCTCCTTCCTCTGTAAACACAAGGAAGTTCCATAATAAACAAAGCCTTTTTTCCTTTTTTCTTTCTTTTCCTTTCTTTTCTTTTTGACATCTAACAGCATGTTATGGTTAACTGCCACGCGAACGGTACATTAGACACTGAACTGAGAAAGTTGATAGCCTAACAGACGTGACTGTGTTTCGAAGTGGTCTGCTTACAAATAGGGCAGCATTTCTCGTATGCTTTGAAACAGTGTCTGATGTATTCCATTATATATGTATATATATTATATATATATATATATATATATATATATATATATATATATATATATATAATATATATATATATATTATATACCCACCTATTTGTTGAGAAGGATATTGATTATTAGGATAATGTTGACTACGCAAGGAGCAAGATGGAACTGCTAACTCTACGAAGTGTTTATATACTAATAGGAGCAAGGAAGTTTTGGAATGAGCACTGTTATCCTGGTCCTTTAGAAAAGGTGATACTTTCCATACAGGTAGTACAATTTTCAACTAACGTTTGTGGATAGCTGAGGGGATTCAATAATTTTCAATAACATAGGGATTGTGGCTGAGGGACAGACGGACTAAGCTATCCTATAAACAGGTGGTTTGGGGGATTTGGGGTCATGCATCCGCCCAATATCTTTTTGCGAACGGATGGTCAAAAAAAAATCCAGATGAAGGGAAAAAGAGAAGCTTTTGTAAAAAGGAAGGGGAGGGTTGGTTTTTCTATTAACTAAGGCTAGATTCTCATGGATTTAGCGATTTCAAACCCATAATTTGGCTACATGAACAATTGAATTCAATTAGTTTCCTTTTTGCTTAACAACCCAAAACATAAGTAAATTTTAATTTTTTAAAAAAAAAATCTAAAAGAGATAAAGATTTATGAAGTCTAACTTGTAGAAATCAGAGTAAGCTTAGGATTTTTAAACAAGTTAATAAAGATATGTTTTCCCAGTATTTCCATTCTATCTTGTTTGACTTAAGAAAAAAATGTAATATCTCACCTATTTTTTTAGATTATAGAAAAAAGGAATTTGAAAAAAACCCGGTAGATTTCGTCTATGGCCGGTAGGTCCACCCTACACACACACACCCAACAGAGGGATAAAGTCACGCCTCCCATCAGCCTTATTAAGACCGCCAAGCCAGGCTACCCACATCAAGTCGAAGTAAAACAATTTGAAGAGTTTTCCTGTGATTTCCTTAAATCCTAAGACCCTGGGGGGAGGGGGCCCTATGCCGTGAAATGTTATTTAAATAAAATTTTAATATATTTTAAAGGTCATTTCGACGGACAGTAACCGTAAAAAATATATACTTTTTTTATATTTCAAGATTTTCTTTTGTTATATTGGCTGCGACGACTTAGAAGGATTTGTTTTTTCCTAAAGATTGACATAGATACGCATTTTTTTGTTTTGTGTGTGTGTGTGTGTGGGGTGTGGTTGTGTTTTGTGTGTGTGTGTGTGTGTGTGTGTGTGTGTGGTTGTGTGTGTGTGGGGTGTGTGTGTGTGTGTGTGTTTTGTGTGTGTGTGTCTGTGTGTGTGTGTCTTTGTGTGTGTGTACCTATATAAACATACTAAATATAATAAAAATATCATATATATATATATATATATATATATATATATATATATAATATATATATATATATATTTTATATATATGTTACATATCATGTGTGTTGTGTGCCTATATAAACATACAAAAATATAACATATCTTTCATATATATATCATATATCATATGTGTGTGTGTGTGTGTGTTTTGTGTGTGGGGTGTGTAGTCATATATATATATATATAAAATATATATATATATATATATAAATTATATATATATTGTGTGTGTGTGTGGGGTTTTGTGTGGTGTGTGTGTGTGTGTGTGTGTGGTGTGTTTGTGTGTGTGTGTATATGTATATATATATATATATATATATATATATATATATATATTTTATATATATGTGTGTGTGTGTGTGTGTGTGTGTGTGTGTGTGTGTGTGTGTGTGTGTGTGTGTGTTGTGTGTGTGTGTGTGTGTGTGTGTGTGTGTGAGTGTTTTGTGTGTGTGTGTATATATGTGTGTATAATATATATATATATTATATATATATTAATATATATATTTATATATACACACACATACACCACCGGTATACATATAATTGTGTGTGTGTGTGGGGTGTATTTTTATGTATTCATTTTTACTGATCTTTTTATACTTTATTTACTATTTTGCCTGTTGGGTGTTGCACGTTCCACTTGAAACCTTCGGCCATTAGCCAAACGTGCTTTCTGTAAAGTTCGTACTGAATGCGAGGCTTAAGGGGAGGGAGGCAGCATAGGTTGCTGGTCACCCATAAATGATTTTAAACAGAATGCTAACATTACTTTCCATTTTATTCACATTTCGGTACGTGGTTTATATATCCCCATCTATATTTATACATAAAAATAAAGGGATAGCAAGGGAACATAGGATAACAGAAGGACTAACCTGCATTCCTTTTCCCCACATCTTTCACTTCGAGTCCGGGCGGCTTCTTATAATCTGGTCTTTTCTGTTGATGGCCCTTGGCTCTCTCCTTTCCTCTGTAGGCACAAGGAAGACCTCTTCAGTTTTTTCCCTTATAAAGGTCGTTCCTATATGTTCAGCCTTCATTTTTTTTCTTCTTTTTTTTACTGAACAGCATTTTCAGCTAGCGCATAGTCCCGTTACGTTTACACCAAGAGAAAATTTTATAGATTAAATGGACGTAACGGTGTTTCAGATGGTTTGTTACAAAAAAAGCAATGCTTCTTGTTTTTTGAAACAGTGTCTTCTGCTTCACATGTATATATTTCATAATATGTTTACATCGGGCATTGATTTGACCTTTACTTAAGATATATGGGTTATAATTGGTCAAGATATGTTCATTATTCAGAAAAGCAAAATGGAATTCCCAACCCCCCCGATACGGTTGTATACTTGCTTCCTCTCTCTCTCTCTCTCTCTCTCTCTCTCTCTCTCTCTCTCTCTCTCCTCTCTCTCTCTCTCTCTCTCTCTCTCTCGTCTTGATATAGCAAATTTTAGTGTCAGAACTGATACAGTAAATTTAAGTGATGATCTGAGATTTTGCATAAATTGTTAAGTTAGCTGGGGAAATTGATACACAGGTAAAAGGAGGGAGGAGTCATGGGAATGAGCAACTGTTTGTCCATCATGATCCCTTTGAGACTGGCTGATGCTTTCCTCCCATACCAGGTAGTCGCAGTACTGGGTATTAAACTATTGTTCGTACCCGGAAGTAATCTTTGTCGATAGATAAACTATTTTAAGAATGTTCTAACAATTGTTTGTGACTGGGTGATACACGGGTTTGAAGCATCCTCCCTTACAGGTTGGGATTTCCTGCCAAAATCCTCCGTCGTTTTTATTCTTTATATTTTTTTATCAGCACTATTATTATGATTATTGAGGCATATATACACCGCCGAATAGTCGAAAGGTGACAGCACCGTCTGCGCAAGGAATGCATTGGAAATAAATAGTAGATGCAAAGTAAAGTCCAGAAAAAAATGTTACAAGGAAATTAGAAGATTGTTTTAACTGACAGGATAGCATACTCATTGAATAACGTTAATACATTCATATTTTCCTATTGCCAATAACCATGACACTAACTGAACGTGGACCTAAATGGAGATAAGAAATTTATCAAGAGTTGTAATTAGTAGAAGGAAGTGTATGATTTAGCTGTAGGAATCAAGTAAGTTAATTTAAAGAGGATATTCCTGCCAAGTTTTTATTATTGCTAAAATTTTAAGAAACACAGTGTAATTGTCATCTTGTTTACTTATATATGATTACAGATTAAAAGAAATTATATCATCTTTATCATTTCTCTTGATCGGCTTGTCCCCAAATAGTTTTGGCCAAATAACGGAAATTCTGAATATTATATACAGATCCGTGGCTTTTTCATGTCACAAACGTTAGAATGTTTGGATTATATTTCTATCTATATTCATATTTAGAAATAAAGAGATGTCTGATAACAGAGAACAAACCTGTATTGCTTTCCTGATGACTTGTTTGCTTTGATCCGGTATGCCTCGCGTTTTGCATAATCACGGCCTTCTCTGTTCCTTGGGTCTCCTTTCCTCGCAAGCGCCAGAAATTTCAGTTTCCATAAAAAATGTACTATAGGTTGCAGCATTTTATATTTCGATATTTCATTAAAAATATATATATTCATCTTTGCGTGTGTGTGTGTGAAGAAAGTGAACGCCTCACATGAAAGTTATAATGAGTCATGCATGATTTTCCTTTCAAGTTGGTACTTTTCACGCTTTGTGAAATAGTGTTTTATATATATATATATATTATATATATAGATATATATATCTATATATAATAGATATATATATTATATATATTATAACCACACAACACAACACACGACACACACACACACACACACACACACACACAACACCACACACACACACACATAACAACACACGTTTATAATATATATAGAGATATATATATATATTATATATATATATATATATATGTGTGTGTGTGAGTGTGGGTAATGTGTGTGGTGTGTGGTGTGTGTGTGTGTGTGTGTGTGTGTGGGTGTGTGTGTGGTGTGTGGTGTGTGTGTGTTTGTATCATATATGTGTGTGCGGTGGTATGTGCGTATATGTAGTATGTATGTCATTGTATGTGTATATAGATATTATTTATATATATTATATATATATATATATTAATTGTAAAGGGTTATATGGTGTTTATAGTGATAGTTTTAACTATATCTTTAAGTTGTGCATGATTGTGCTATATGTGTCCTTTTGGTTCACCTCCACCCGTACGGATGGCACTTCGACTCCACCAAAGCCCCATGTCACCCATCGTCGGTGGTTTTACCATTCTATGGTTGCCACTCTACTACGAGCTCCACTCCCAGAACACATTCCTCCAGTTTTGAACTGAGCTTATCACTATAGGCGCATCCCACTCCACCATGGCTATCTCGGGCTTTTGGTGGCTATCCTACCACGGCTGAATAACCATCATAGCCTGGACACGTCACTCCCTCGTTCCACCAACATTGCAACTGAAAAAACGAGTGCCTACCAATCGACGATTGTTTATCTGTATATTTGTGTGAATTATGGACATTCTTGATGATATAACTATGGAAGGGCAATATTGTTGTTTGATATGCGCCCGAGATAATCTATATCCCAAGGATACCCTAAAAGAACAAAGGTTAATACAAATAGATCAAACAAAGAAACCATGGACAATAGATGTTGTATGTACACACAAACAGCACACGATATGCAATATGTATTGTAGATATATATGTGCGTGTATTACATAATGAGGATGGTATAATTCAGTGACTTAATGATATACGCCGGAGGGGAGGGGGGGGGGGGGAAGAGGTAGTACCAACGCATTGGAATTTTTTTTTTCAAACCTTGAGAAAGGCAACGTTGTTTCAACGTCCATCATTTTCGGTCATCATCTTAGCTCTGTCCTTCAAGCCTGACACCAAACTGAAATTTGTTTATTAAAGAGGGCCAACACGTGTCCATTGTATGCTTTTTCACCAGAAAGCCCTAGCCGTCCTTATATTTCACGGGTTTGCAGCAAAGGAGCCGCGGTCAAAGCACGCGCTGGCGGAAATCCGGAACCAGTGAGTATGAAAGAGTAAAGATTAGGATTTGGATGTTTTATTCTATGGTAGGATAATGAGACGGGATGTGGTGAAGGTTGTGGTTTACACTGGGATGAGGAAGCGAAAGGGAAAGGGCTCTCATAAAAGGAATTTTGTTGTTTTTGAGCGGTTTAAAAGAATGTTTTATAAAAAAAAAAAAAAAAGAAAATCAAAAAAAAAAGAACACAAAAAGAAAAAAAGCAAAAACAAAAAAGTAACATTTTTGGGGCTAATTTTTTTACTCCCTGGAGGCTGTGGTGGGTGGTCTTGTCTCAGATTTTGTGTGTGTCTAACTCTGAAAATATGAAACGGGGTTTTTCGGCTGCCACATTGTTGCACACCTGTCTGCTAGTCATTGAACCCAAAATTTTTGCAATGCGCATGGTAATCTGTCCTGTTTTTGGGAAAAATGCTTTGGCACCTCTAAAAATTGTTTCAAGTGCCAGTGGTTACTAGGCTGTGGGCACCGATCCCATTTCTGTAAAATTGGGGAAAAGGGGAAAGTCCTTTCCCTCAAGATTTTTCACTTTGGTTTGATTATGGTTCGGGCATCCCCCGTCGGGTGGGCCGCCCGTCAGCAACCTCATTCCTCTGATTTTGTGGACTGGGAACCCAAATTTATTGTGATTCTTCTACCCTAAGAAAGAATCCTCTGAGCCATGATCGGAGGTAGATGTCTAGGGGCAGACCCAGTAACTATCGTCCCAAAGGCGTGTTTGGGTCGGGCCGTGGAGGAGCGGGGATTGGAGCTCGCTGGTCTGGAGTGCCGGGGGAAACTTAGATTAATTTTAAAAAAAATGACAATAATAAAAACGAACACAAAAAGTGGGGGGGGAAAAACATAAAGGGCGAAAGAAAGTACACAAAAAAAAATTTCTCTAACTCAAAAAGGGGGCTCCTTTTCCTCGGCCCAATCCAGCAAAAAGCATTGGTCAGGTCATTCTCCTCCCCAGAGAAAGACCTTTTGCGGTCTATCCTCGGAGCCCAAATACGTCTGTCAAACTTTTTCATCCTGCTTGCACCATTCAAAGGAAACACATGCTCTGTTGTGTAATCGTGAAGACAACACAAAGTCGTCCCATCTTATATTGTAGACCCATTTTATGTTTTTAATCTGGATGACCTTATTTTTGCATCTTTTTTTGTTTTGCTGTGATGTGATTGGGGACTGTGAGGAGTTATGTAGGGCTGTGGACAGGTGCAGTTTCATCGCGGGCTGCACATCTAAATCGATAAACCCATTGAAACTCCTGTTAACTATTGAGGCAAGGTTTTATAAAACGAAATTTTAAAATCGAAAATACACCAACAGATGTGAGTGTTTTTACGAAAGGTCTTTAGTCTGTCGACGTCTGGCATATCGTTCGCTTGGTTTTGCCCCAAACTAAGGGGGAGTCCTTTAGCCACGACCCCCAAACCCGTAGCTCAGCATACTTGCCAAGTTGAGTCCATCGGGGCCACAGCCATGTCCTCGTTCACTGGACAACGGCTCCCCCCCGTTCCCCCCACGCTTTCGCAGCGCTAGTATACTTTTAAACCGCAATCCGGAACCGAGACTGCACTCTCGATCCTCCAGAAGCAGCAATCAATGACTGCCAGTCCTAGCAAACTGGGGGGCCACCGGGTTCCCGTTAAACTCCCCTTTACATTCAGCTGCCCGCTATACCAAATCACTCCCTAAAAAGATCAGACACCAGTCCAGGGGGGGATGCCATCTACTCAAAATAATCCCAGTATGTCCAGTAATCACTGTCGAGCGGGGAAGTAAAACCAATTGTTTGGAAGAAAATAAGTCATATCTCAGGACACTTCCTTAATTGGAATTAAATTTTTTTAAAAATGTCAATTCTCTTAAATTAAAATTTGGGGATAAATTTTTGGGAAGTTAGGTATTGTTTTGGCTTAGGGATAAGGGCCACTAAAATATTTTGAAAGGTAAAGGGTAGTAGCCAGAGGCGAGAGAAGTTTTACAAATGGTTTTATAGTCATAAAAAGATGTCGGGGAATTTGCCTTGAGGAGGTGACCTTAATTTTTTTTAATTGATTTCCAAATTCCCGTCGAGTGTGGTCATTATCATAACTTTTAGGACATGGTTTCGAGATTGAGGTCCCACCAAAATCCTGCAGCAGGGCAGGGACGCTTGGGGTTTCTCGCTTTGGGGGGAAAGATTTGCGGATCTTAAAATGCTCCCCCGGGGTGGGCCGCTGAAATTTACGTGAAGAATATGCCAAAGTCTATCTGTTTTTGAGAATGTTTCCTCTTTTAAGGTTTAAAAACTTGATTTTAAAGGTAAAACTTGAAGTCATCCCGTCTGCTTTTTTTTTTTTTCACCGGAGGGATGTTTTTTTTTTTGTTATGTAAAATGTGGGAAAGTTTTTTACGGGAGCCAATCTGAAAACTTTTAAATCCCATTTCACCAGACCAAACCCTGCGGACCAAAAGCAAACGTTTTGTCTAGCGTCGAATAAAAGTTTTTAAACCCCAAAGTCTTAAAACTCTATGACAAAAAAATATGAATATATATATATTTATTTATATTATATATATATATATTATAAAATTTTATAATATATATATATTATAAAATAATATATATATTAAAATATATATATATATTATATTTTAAAATTTTTTAAAAATTTATATTATTTTTAAATTTTAAAAATTTTTAAAAAATAAAAAAAAAAATTTTTTAAAAGTTTTTTTTTTTTTGGGGAGGGGGAGGGGAAAAAGGGGGGAAAAAAAAAAAAAAAAAAAACCCCCCAAATTGAAAAAGGTTTTTTAAAAAAATTTTAGAAAAAAAGGGAAAAAAAGGGGGGGGGCGGGGGGGGAAAAAAAAAAAAAAAGGGGGGGGGTTTAAACCCCAAAAGGGGGGGGTTTTAAAAAGGGTTTTAAAAAAAAAAAAGGGGGGGTTTTTTCCTTTTTTTTAAAAATTTTAATTTTTTTTTGGGGGGGTTTTTTAAAAAAATTTTTAAAAATTTTTTTTTTGGGGAAATTCCCCCTTTTTTCCCCCCCGGCCCCCCGGGGGGGGAAAATTTGGGAAAAAAAGGGGGGGGAAAAAGGTTTTAAAAAGGGGCCCCTTTTTTTTTAAAAATTTTTTTTTTTTTAAAAAAAAAAAAATTTTAAATTTTCCCCCCCTTTTTTTTTTTTTTTAACCCGGGGGGTTTTTTTTTTCCCCTTTTTTTGGGGGGGGCCCCCCCCTTTTGGGGGGTTTTTTTCCCCTTTTTTTTCCCCAACCCCCAAAAAAATTTTAAAAGGGAAAAAAGGGTTTTTTTTTAAAAAAAAATTTTTAAAAAATTTTTTTAAAAAAAAAATTTTTTTAAAAATTTTTAAAAAAAAAAAAATTTTTAAAAATTTATTTTTTTAAATTTTTTTTTTTTTAAATTTTAAAATTTAAAATTTAAATTTTTAAAAAAAATTTTTTTTTAAAAATTTTGGGGAAAGGGGAAAAAAAAAGGAAAAAAAAAAAATTTTTTCCCAAAAACAAAAAAACCAAAAAAAAAAAAAATTTTTTTTTAAAAAAAATTTTAAAAAAAAAAAAATTTAATTTTTAAAAAAAAAAAAAAAATTTTTTAAATTTTTTTTTAAAAATTTTTTTTAAAAAATTTTTTTAATTTTTTTAAAAAAAACCGCCTTTTTTTTTTTAACGAATTTGCTGATATAGGGAATTAATTTTTTTTTTTTCCCCGGGGTTTTTTAAAAAAATAAAAAACCTTTTTTTTTTTTAAAAAAACCCCTTTTAAATTTTTTTTTTTTTTTCCCCCCCCCAAAAAAAAGGGGCCTCCTTACAAGGGGAAAAAAACCGGGAGAAGTCTCAAACCCCGGGGTTTTTTTTAAAAAAAACCCCCCTTTTTTTTAAAAAAACCCCCCCCCCCCCTTTCCTTTTCTTTAAAAGGGAAAAAAAAAAAATTTTTCTTCCTTTTTAAAAAAAACACAAAACCGGTTTTTGTGGTTTTTTAAAAAAAAAAAGGGGGTTTTTTTTTTCCCCCCCAAAAAAGAAAATTTTTTGGGGGGGTTTGGGGTTTTTTTTTTTAAAAAAGGGGTAATACTTTGGTTAAACCAAAACCCCCCCGGGGGAAAAACTTCTCCCGGTATTTTTTTTTTAAAAATTTTTTTTAAAAAAAAAAAGGGGGGAAAAAAAAATTTAAAAAATTTTTTAAATTTAAAAAAATTTTTTTTTAATTTTTAAGGCCCCCGGGGAAAAAAAAAATTTTTTTTAAAAAAAAGGAAAAAGGGAAAAAAGGAATTTTAAAAAATTAAAAAATTTTTAAATTTTTTTCCCCCCCCTTTTTTAAAAATTTTTAAAAAAAAAATTAAACCCCCCAAAAATTTTTATTTTTTTTTTTTTTTTAAAAAAAAAAAATTTTTAAAAAATTTTTTTATTTTTTTTTATTTTTTTTTAAAAATTTTTTTTTTTTTTTTTTTCCTTTTCCCTTTTTTCCCCCCCCCCCCAAAAAACCCAAAAAATTAAAATTTTTTTTTAAATTTTTAATTTTTTAAATTTTAAAAAAAAAAATTTTTTTTTTTAAATTAATTTAAAAAAAAATTTTTTTTTTTTTAAATTTTTTTGTTTTTAAAAATTTTTTTTAAAAAAAAATTTATAAAAATTTTTAAAAAATTTTTTTTTTTTAAAAATTTTTTTTAAAATTTTTTTTTGGGAAAAAAATTTTTCCCCCTTTTTTTTTTCCAAGGGTTCCCAAAAAGGGGTTTTTAATTTTTAAAAACCCCCCTTTTTTTTTTTCCCCCTTTTTTTTAAAAAAAAAACCTTGGTTAAAAAAAAAAAACCTTTTTAAAAAAAAATTTTTTTTTTTTTTCCCAAAAGGGAAAAAACCCCAAAAAAGGCCCCCCAAAAAAATTTTTTTTCCCCCCTTTTTTTCCCCCCAAAAAATTTTTTAAAAGGGGGGTTAAACTTTTAAAAATTAAGGGGTTTTGGGGGTTTTATTCCCAAAAAAAAATTTTTTTTTTTTGGGGGGGAATTTAAAAAACCAAAAAAAATTTAAATTTTAAAAAATTCCCCCCCCAAAAAAGGGGCCCTTTTTAAAAGCCCCCCCCCTTTTTTTTTTTTTTTTTTCCCCTTTTTTAAAAAAAAAACCCAATTTCCCCCCCTCCCCTTAATTTAAAAAAATTTTTTTTTTAAAAAATTTTTCCTTAAAAACCCCTTTTTTTTTTTTAAAATTTTTTTTTTTTTTTTCCCCCCCTTTTCCCTTCCCCTTTTTTCCCCCCACCAAAAAACCCCTTTTTTTTTTAAAAATTTTTTTTTAAAAAAAAAATTTAATTTAAATTTTTTAAAAAAAAATTTTTTTTTTTTTTAAAATATTGTTTTTTTAAAATTTTTTTTTTTTTTGGTTTTTTTAATTTTAAAAAAAATTTTAAAAAAAATTTTTTTTTAAAAAACATTTTTTTGCCCTTTTTTTTTTTTGGGTTTGGGGAAAGGGGGGGGGGAAAAAAAACCCCCCCCTTTTTTAAAAAAAAATTTTTCCTTTTGGGGGAAAAAAAAAATTTCCCCCCTTTTTTTTAAAAAAAAAAAAAATTTTTTTTTAAAAAAAAAAAAACCCCCTTTTTTTTTTTTTTAAAGGGAATTTTTTAAAAAAAAAATTTAAAAATTTTCCCCCCTTTTTTTTCCCCCCCCCCCCCCCCGGACTTCAAAGGTCACCTCCTCAAGGACAAATTCCCGACATCATTTTATGAGCTATGCCCCTACTTGTATAATACTTCTCTCGCCTCGGGCTACTACCCCTTCCCTTTTCAAAACTACTTTTAGTGGCCCTTATACCTAACCCAAACGAATACCTAACTTACCCCAAGAATTACTCCCCAAATTAATTTACTAGAGACATCTGACATTTTTTTAAAAAAATTTAAATTTCCCAAATTAAGGAAGTGTCCTGATGATCATGACTTACTTTCTTCCAAACAATTCGGCTTCTACTCTCACCGCTCGACAGATGATTACTGGACATCTGGCGACTTACTGTTTAGTAGATGGCATCCACCACTTGGACTGGTGTCTGTATCTTTTTAGGGAGTGATTCCTGTGTATAGCTGGCAGCTAAATGTAAAGTGGAATTAACGGGAAGCCGGGTGGGCCCTCCCCAGTCTGCTATGGACTGGGCATCTTTGGGTATTGCTGCTTCTGGAGGATCGTAGAGTGCAGATCTCGGTTCCGGATTCTGCGGCTTAAGTATACTAGCGCTGCGAAAGCGTGCAGGGAACGAGGGGAGCCCGTTGTCCAGTGAACGAGGACATGGCTGTGGACCCGATGTGACTCAACTTGGCAAGTATGCTGAGCTACGGGTTTTGGGGGGTCGTGCTGCTAAAGGTACTCCCCCTTCAGATTGAGCTAAGCAAGCGAACGATATGCCATGACGTCGACAGACTAAGTCCTCTTCAAAACACACTCTTACATCGTGTTGGTTAATTACGATTATTATTACGTTTTTATAATCCCCTTTGCCTCATATTAGTTAACAGAGCTTACAATGGCTTTATCGATTCAGATGTGCAGCCCTGCGCATGAAACTGCCCTGTCCCACGCTCATACTACCTCCTCACAGTCCCACTCACACTCACAGCAAACACAACAGATGCAGCTACAGGTCATCCAGATTAAAACACTCAGATGGATCTACAATATAAGATGGGACGACTTTGTGTTGTCTTCACGATTACACAACGAGCATGTGTTTCTTTGAAGGGTGCAAGCAGGTATAAAAATAGTTTGACAGCCCGTATTTGGTGCTCCGACTGGATAGACCGCAACAGTGGTCTTTCTCTGGGGGAGGAGAAGTGACCTTGATCGCAATGTCTTTTTGCTGGATTGGGCCGAGGAACGGGACCATTTTTTTTGAGCTTAGCAGCATCTTATCTTTTGTGTACTTTCTTACGCTTCCTTTATGTTTTACCCCCTCCACTTGTTGTGTTCGTTTTGATTTTTGCCCATTTTTTAAATTTAAATTTCTAAGTTCCCATGGCACTCCAGACCACGAGCTCGCAATCCACCCCTCCTCCACGGCCCGACCAATCACGCCTTGGCACGATAGTTACTGGGTCTCCCCCATATGACATCTACCTCCTGATCCGGCTCAGAGGGGTTCTTGCTTAGGGTAGAAGAATCCAATAAAATTTGGGTTCCCGTCACACAGAAATCAGAGCGAATGGGTTGCTGACAGACTGGCCCACACTGACGGGGGTATGCCCCCGAATCCCATAATCATTCCCCCAAAACTGAAAAATCTTGAGGCACAAGGACTTGCCCTTCTCCTGCAATTATACAGAAAAGGTACTCGGATGCCACAGCCTATGTAACCCACTGGCACTCTGAAAAAATTATTAGAGGTGCCAAAGTCATTCTTCACAGAATCAGACTAGATTACCACTGCGCATTGCAAAATTTTGGATTCAATTGACTATGCAGACAGGTTTGCAAGCAAT
>NW_023640368.1:5000-10000 GCF_015228065.2 Penaeus monodon | reverse complement strand
CACCACCAACACACACACAAAACACACACAGACACACACAACCACACATATATATATATATATATATATATATTTATAAATAAATATATATATATAAATAAAAAAAAAAAAAAAAAAAAAAAAAAACACCAAAAAAAAAAAAAAAAAAAAAAAAAAAAAAAAAAAAAAAAAAAAAAAAAAAAAAAAAAAAAAAAAAAAAAAAAAAAAAAAAAAAAAAAAACAACATAAAAAAAAAAAAAACACTTTTTTTTAAAAAAAAATTATATATTTTATATAAAATAAAAATATATAAAAAATAAATTTTTTTATTTTTTAAAAGAAATAGTTTTTTTTTTTTTAAAAAAAAAAAAAAAAAAACAAAAAATATAATAAAAAAAACAAAAAAAAAAAAAAAAAAAAATTAAAAAAACAACAACAAAAAAAAAAAAAAAAACACATATATATATTATATTAATAATATAAATAAATATATATATATAAAATTATATTTTTTTGGGGGTTTTTTTGTTGGGGTTTTTGGGGGTTTTGGGTTTTGTTATTTTATTTATGTATAAATAAAATAATAATAAAAAAAAAAAATATAAAAAAAAAAACCGGGGGGAAAAAAAAAAAATTTTTTAAAAAAAAAATAAAAAAAAAAAAAAAATTTTAATAATATAATATTTAATATATAATATATATAATATTAATATATAAAAATTTTTTTTTTTTTTTTTTGGGGGGAAAAAGGAATATAATTATATTAAAATAAAATGAAATACATTAAGATATTTACCCGGGGTGAATAATAGGTTAATATAAATAAATAAATATATTATATAAATATATAATTATAGTGAAGATAAAAAATACTATACTTTAAACATAATTTAATATTAATAAATATATATTAATAAAATATATATATAAATAATTTTTACATTAAATTATATATATATATATATATAATTATATAATTATATATTATAAATTTGGTTGTTATTTGGGGTTTGGGGTTTGTGGTTGGCCCGGGTGATTTTTTGGGGGGTTATATTTTTTTTTTATTATATGTTTTTTGGTTTTTTTTTTGTTTTTTTTATATAATATATATATATATAATTATTAAAATTATTTTTTATTTTTTTTATTTTATTTTTTTTAATTTTTTTTATTTAAAATTGTTTTGGGTTTTGGGTTAGGGATAAATTTTATATAAAAAAAAAAATAATTTTTCCCCCCCCATTTTTTTTGTTTGTTTAAAATTTTTTAATAAAAAAAATATATATATTATAAAAAATATATATAAAAAATATATATTATAAAAAAAAATTTTTTTAAAAATTTTATATATATAATATAATATATAATATATATAATAAAATAAGAATAATAAAAACAAAAAAATAAATATAAAAAAAATATAATAAAAAAAAAAAAAAAAAATTAAAAATAAAAAAAAAAAAACAAAAAAAAAAAAAAAAAAAATAGAATAAAAAAAAAAAAAAAAAAAAAAAAAAAAATTTTTAAACAATGAATACAATAAAAAAAAAAAAAAAATAAAAAAAAATTAAAATAAAAAAAATTAAAAAAAAAAAATTTAAAATAAAAATAAAATTTTAAAAAATATAATAAAAAAATTAAAAAATATAATAAAAATAAATATAAGGGTGGGGGGGGAAAAACAGAAAATTTTAAAATATAATATATAAATAAGAAAATAAAAAAAGAATATTAAAAATATAAAATAATAATTTAAATAAAATTTTTATAAAAAAGGAAAAAATATATAAAAAAATAAAATATTTTTAAATATATAATATTTAATATTTAATTATATTAATAAATATATAAAAATATATATAATTTTAATATAATATTAAATTTAAAAATATAATATATATAATAATTTTTAAAAAAATAAAATAAAAATAATATAAAATAATTATTATATATAAATATATATAATATATATATTAATATATTATATATAATATATACTTTTATATTAAAAATTATATTAATATTTTTTATTATTATATATATATATATATATATATTTTAAAAAAAATTTTAATATATAAATAAAAAAATATAAACAAACACACACACACTACCACACACCACAAACACAGAGACACAACACACCACATACAACACACACACCACAGACACAAAACAACACAACACCCCAAAAATATATTATATAAAAATATTATTATATATATATAAAAAATATTAAAAAAATAAAAATATATATATATAATATAATATAATTATATATGTTACATAATAATTAAACATATTGTACATATATTTATACAATAAGTTTATTATAAATATATATATATATTTATATTTTATATTATAATCAAATTTTAAATTTTAAATTTTTTTTAACATATAAAAATATAATTTTATATTTATATTAATATATTTATATAGAAAGATATTTATAAATATATATTTTATATTAATATATAATAAATTTATATATAAATATAAATATATACAAATATATAATTATATAATATTATATTTTAATATAATATTATAATTAATATATAATATAATATATTATATAAATATATATTTATAATAATTATATATAAACAATATATATGAAAAATTTATATATATAAATATATAATATATTAATAAAATTTTAAAAATTTTTAAGATATATTTTAAAATAAATAAAACATAAATAATGAAAACATATATATATATATTATATATTATATATATATATTTATATATATAAAAATACATGCTAATATTAAATATATATTTTTTTTTATGTATGTATGTATGTAGTATAATAAACATATTAGTACAATTATAACACACCACACCCCCGGGATTTCCACATCACACTAAAACCCACAACACACACACAACACACATCATACACCCCCACACAGAACACAAAACACACACACACACAAGACACACCCCCAAACACAGACCACACACACAACAAGAGCAGAGACAGACACATACGCACACAAAAACCCAATACACACACACATCACACACACACACACACACACACACACACCCACACAATATATTATATAAAATTATATATATTATAATATAATATATAAACAAACACACACACACAGAACCACACACACACCCCACACACAAAACACACAAACACACACCCACACATATAATATATGTGTGGGTGTTGTGTGTGTGGTGTGGTGGTGTGTGTGGTGTGGGTCGTGTGTGTGTTTTTGTGATATATAATATATTATATTAATATTTAAAAATATATATAATGTGTGTGTGTGTGTGTGTGTTGGTGTGTGTGTGTGTAGTGTGTGTGTAGGGTGGTGTGGGTTGGTTGTGCGTCTGGTTTTTTGGTGTGGGTGTCTGTGGGGTGGTGTTCTGGTGTGTGGTGTGTTTTTTTGTGTGTCTGGTGTGTGTGTTGAGTTTGGGTGGGTTTGTTTTGGGTGTGTGGGGTTTGGGGTTGGAGTCGGGGTGGTGTGAGTGTGTAATAAGATGTAACTATATATGTAATATATATACAACTACAAAAATACAGGGAAAAAAATTTTATATATATGTAATTATGGCATGTATTTATTATATAATATAATATATATATATAAATAAAATATTAGTATATATAATATATATGTTTATTTTTTATATAATATACAATAATAATAAATATATAAATTTATATTATATAAAAATTTATATATATTTGATAATAATTTTAATATTATATAATATATATATTTATAAAATATTATATATATATATATTTTTATTATCTCTTTTATATGTATGATATACAAAAAATGAAAATTTTAATATTAAAAAATAATATATAAATAAATAATAAAAATTTTAATATATTAAAAATATAAATATATAATTATATTTTTAAAAATATAAAATTTTAATTTTAATATAATATTTAAATATGTATAATTAATATAATAATAAATTTATAGAAATAATATTATAAAAATTATAAAAAAATCTTCTATAATAAATATAATATATATAATATAAGTAATTATATATATGTTAAAACATATAAAATAATAAAAAGTAATATAATATATATATAATAATATTATATATTATAAAACATAATATGTAATATATATGACATTTGAATATATGATATGTATACTAATATATATAAATATAAAATATATAAAAAATTATAATATTTATATATATATTTATATAAAATATAAAAATTATATTATAATAATTTGGGGGGGTGGGTGTGTGGTTTTTTGTGTTTGTGTGTGTGTGTGTGTGTAGTGGGTGGGGGGGTTCTGTGTTTGTGTGGGTGGGGTATGTGTGTGTGGTGTGTGGTATTATATAAATATATATAAATAGATAAATAATAGTATAAATAAAAATATATATTATATTTTATATAAAAATTTTATAATAAAAAATGTAAAAATGATAATTAAAAAATTATATATAATAATATATATATAAAAATATAATATATATATATATATATATATAGTAAAAGGGGGGAAATTATGTGTTAATATATATAATATATATAAAAAATAAAATATAAAAAAAATGAAAAATAAAGAATAAATTTTATAATAAAAAAATATAAAGATAAAGAAAATTTTAAAATATTAATAATATAAAAAAAAAATAAATATAAAAAATTTTAAAAAAAAAAATATAAAATTTAAAATTTATATATAAAATATATAAAAATAATATTAATTAATTAATATATAAAAAAATATAAAATATATATTTTAATAATATATTTTGGGGGAAAAACACACACCCCACACACAAATTATAAATAATATTTATAAAGAAAAAATATTATATAATAATAAAAATAAAAAAATATAATAAAAATTTTTAAATAATAATATAAATATAATATAAAATATAAAAAATAATAATATAATATTAAAAAAAATAGAATGAAAATTATTAAAATTATTATAATAATTAAATATATATATATATAGATAAAAAATGTAAAAATGCAATATAAAAATTTT
>NW_023640367.1:7500-11381 GCF_015228065.2 Penaeus monodon | reverse complement strand
GGGGACTGGTAGCAAGGAAAAAGGGCGCGCAAGAAACCTCTGGGTACGAAAAAAGCTAAAACGGGCATTTGGGTTTTAATAGTAACGGTGGAAAATGACGCCCACTTGCTGTCCACATTCTGGGCCGTTTGGGCATTGCTACCCCACTTCGGAGGGACAATGAAACCCTCAGGACCACCCCATGAGGGGATGAGGGAACCCCCAGGGGAGGTCCAGTGTATAAGAATAATCAAAGGCCCCCCCCTGGCCCTTTGGTAAGTTGTTATAAGGTCATCAGAGACGGTCGGCGACGTCAGCTACTTCTTGGCAAACAGGTGTCGGCAGGTGGCAGCCTTGATCTCGACTCGGGATACTCATATATTCCAAGCAGTGGAGAGAGTGGAGTTAGCAGCGCTAAATATTTTAAATTTTAATAAAATTATATATATAATATATATATAGCATCCTGCTAATCCACTTCTCCTACTGCTTGGAAATATACTGAGTACCCCGGTAGAGATCAAGGCTGCCATCACGCCGATCACCGTTGCCAAAGAATACGCGACGTCGCCGACCATTGTGATACCTTATAGACATATTACCAAGGACCAAGGGGGTTTGTTTATTTTTTACTACACTGGAGCCCCCCGGGGGACTCTCCCTCGATCCCCAATACGGGGGGTCCGGGGTTTAAATCTGTCCCTCCAAAGTGGGATCAATGCCCAAACGTGCCCGAATGTGGCCCAAAAGTGGCGTCAGTCCACGGTTCACTATTAAACCGACTGCCCGCTGGGACTTGTTCGTACCCAGAGGTTGCTTGCCGCCCCCTTGTTCGCTCCCAGTCATTGTCCCCAAAGTCATGTATCCCCGACCCCTTTTCCTCGATCCATTTGACCCCTACGGGGGTTTTTCATCAAATTACAACATCCTCTCCCGCTACTCCCACCTTCCCCTAAAAACCCCACAACGCCCCTGACGAATCGCCTCTTCACACCCCATCAAACACCCGGGCCGGGCTCACGGAACTAACCCGTTCCCCTTCAAACGAAAACCCCCCCACGTGACTGGAAAGAATGTTTTCTTCACGACGCTTGTATACGGAACCACCGGATTTTCCCTCGCTTTTCCCCCCTTTCATTTCCTCTCCTTTCACCCATGAAAAGGATAAAAGCGAGAAACCCCATGTTATATTTAACAAAAAATCGTTGAATTTATTGCATTTTTTTTACCCCTTTGGCACAAGTTATCCTTAAAAAAGAACTGAAATTCAACACTCCATTTCGAAGGCCAAAGGTGAATGTTTCCCCTTCAAAACTCCAAATTCCACGCGCAGTGTGGTAGCCATAAAATTATAATTATTAGAAAAGAAAAAAAAAAAAAAAGGAAAAAAAAAACATTAAAACCATAATAATGTGATAGCAAAAAGAAGACGAGTAACCATAACAGTGGGAGTGGATAACTGATCCCAAAACGAATATTTAAAGATGATTGGTGACATACTATGAAGAAAATTTTGGGATTATAGTGATACTAAAATGCAGATTAAATGATGAAAAAAATAATGAGGAAAACAAGAATAATATAAAAGAAATGATGAAAATGAATACTAACACGATTATAATATAATAAAAATAGAAAGTAAATAAAAAAATTTGAATAAAAATTATAAACCAACAGTAATAACCAAATTTTAAAAAATGATAGGGGGGGCTTAGGATGAAATAAATTTTTATTAGTAGAATAATGATTTGGAAACAGTAACAATAAAACAATGAAAAAACTGATGATTAAAATTTCAAAAACAAAAAATCAGTTCATAAAACAGCTTTATTATTATTAAAAATAATAAACATATAAAATTTAAATCATAATAAAAAATAATGATAGTGTAACGATAATGATAAATAACAATGGGAATAATGTGGAAAATGATAACGCTAATGCAAATGTGGGATAATGAAAGCACAATGTAAAATAAGGTAATAAGAAACAACGTAAAAAACTTTGAATTCATTAAGAAAAAGTTATAGGATAAGAAGAAAAACAAAATTTTTTAAAAAATATACAAATCGCATTTTTAATTAAAATATAGAAAAAATTTTTATAATGATAGCATTTTGTTTTTATTACAGTGATATTTGCAATAAAGTTTTTATGATAGTAAATAAAGACATGCATAGTAATGAATGAAAAACCCAACATACTCCCCCAACACATAGATACAGAAAAATGTTGTGTGAAAATTTATAATATATTAAATATAATATATATATATATAATATTTTATAATATATAATAAATAAATGAACCATACCCCCAATTACACACCTTTTTTTTTTTTGGGGTATTTTTATTATATATTTAATTATATAAAAAAATTATATATATATAATATATATATATTATATTATATATATATATAAAAATTAGCTACATGTATGTATTGTACTAAGGATTATATACATAATACGGATAAAATATATAAGTAAATTTTTGTATAAAATTAATGTTATTAATATTTTTATAATATTATATATATTATTTAATATTTTAAATATATGTGTACACTCGAAAAAAATAGTTGTACTTTTCTGATTTAAACTATGATACGACGGAAAACTGTTGAAAAAAGTATATGAGTCGATTAATTTTTGGTATCCTGAGAGGGGGGTCTTTGGGAGAGGGGGGAAGGGGGGAATTTGTCCTTCCTACCTCCCCCCGACATGCCGGTGGAATTACCCGGGGCGAGTTAAAACGGCTTCGGTTCGGGAAACCATGTCTCTCTCGAGGGTAAAACACCTGTCCAGGTTTTCCCAAATAGACATCCCCCGAAAATCTGCCGGGGCCGTATCCGTCAACTCCCCGACCCATCATTGCCTGGATTTTTGACGGTTGCATACTGTTGCCCGCAGAACAAAACGGTTGCACCCCTTGTAGTAGTTATGAGTTTTAAAATAATAATAATAATAAGATAAAAATAACGAAGAAAATGACACATGGTAAGGGGAGGGGCAGATTAACAACCACCCACGTCCTTTCTAAAATCCAATACATGCAAAGGATGTTCCCCAAGGTAACAAACGGTTTTTCATTAGTTGATTTTCACGCACTTCATGCAAGCCCTATATGTCTTTTCTTTGGTACACTGATTTTATTTTTAAATGACATTTGTGGATTATTTTCCCTCCGTCGTGCATCAAGGGTGCCCAAATTCTGCCTTTTGTCTCTGGTGGTCTGTTTTTGGTGTGCGGATCCACGAAACAAAATTAGCTTCGAAATTCCTAATTTGATATTTCGGTCTTGTAGTCCCTCAGAGTAAAGCTTTTCGAAACGTTTTGGGGGGTTTTAGGGTGGGGGGGGGGAAGAAATTTTCCCTACATAAAGGGGGCCCTTCTTTGGGCGCTACAGTTTGAACACGCGAGAGCGGAGGCAAGCAGGGTTTACGAAAATTGGAAATTCCTGTCATCATCTGTTTGGGGAAAAAATCTGTTGGGGATGATGCACTTTCTGATTTTATGTCAGTACATCAAAAAAACATCATATACAAGTGTGGGTATATATGTAAATGTATATATATAATATATTATATATATATATATATATATTATACATACCACACACACCACACACACACACACACGCACACACACACACACAACACACCACCACACACACACACACACACACACCCACACACACACACACATATACATATATATATATTTTTAAAATATATTTATATATATATATATATTATATATATATATATAAATGTGTGATGATATGTTATTTTTGCATTATGTGCATATTTACATAAATAATAATATATATATATAATATATTATAATATATTTATATATATATATATTTAAAATTTTATATAAGTTAGTTTTGTGTGTGTG
>NW_023640367.1:0-2500 GCF_015228065.2 Penaeus monodon | reverse complement strand
ACCATCGTCCTAACTGAAGGGTCAACCCCCACATGCTATGTCCAAAATATGTGTTTTTTGCGTATTGTGTGTGTGTGTATAATATGTATTTTATTATAAAATACTGCATATTATATACAATTATATATATATTATATATATATATATATATATATATATATATATAAATACACGGTGTGTGTATATTGTATGAATTATATACTCTGTATATATACATATAATGTATATATAAAGATGAATATATAAAACATATTATTTTATAATTTTGTTTGTACATACACTACAATGTATGGTTGTGATACGTTACAGGTGTGTTTTTCTGCATGGACAGTATGTCTGTGTTTTTATGTGTGTTGGGGGGGTGGGGAGTGGTTGTGTGAACAAAAACATAAAAATGTAAATAACACATATATATGTGGTGGTATGTGTGTATATGTATTTGAAAAATATATATATATATATTATTATATATATTATATATAAAATTTATTAAATAAGTTTTTGTGTGGTGTGTTGGGGGTGTGTGTGTGTGTGTGTGTGTTGTGTACCACACAGACACCCCTATTAATAAATATATATATAATTTTATATTATATTAAATAAAAATGGGTGTCTGTGGCACACACACACACACACACTGTGTGTGTGGTGTGGTGGTGTGTGTGGTGTGTGTGTGTGTATACGTATATCACAGATACTGTGTAAAATACACCCCCACACAAGTTTAATATATGTGTTTATATGCACCACACACACACACATACATACATTTTTATAAGTGGGATGAAATTTTTGAAAATATATATAAATATTTTTTTGTTTATACATACAACCTATAAGTTTGGTTACAGATATAGGGTGTTTGTCTGCATAGACAGTATTCGGTGTGTAGTGTTGTGGGTTGGTGGTGAGGAGGGTGAGCTATATAATATAAAATTAGGAACATACATATATTATATATATTTATATATATATATATGTATGTATGTTTATGTGGTGTGATATTTTTGGTATTATAATATGTGTGTGGGGGGTTTAGTGGAAAATTCCGTTGGAATTATGGGGAAGAGTAAAATTTCCCACTCGAGAGAATGCTATTACGAAAAAAACAGGTATCCTAATTAAAAAATTTTTCAAAAATGCATCGAGCTCCGATCAAAAAATTCTTGTCACAAATCCATACCCCCAAAGGGAACTGGACAGACTAGGGACTTTTTTAATAAAACGGGTGATTGGAAAAGGAAATAATGCGGTGGAGTAGGTTTAGGGAAAACCAAAAAAATTTAAGGACCCTTTAAACATGAAAAAATCATGTCAGAAAAAAATTTCCCCCGTTTTTTTCCCCTTTCTTTTTTAAAATTCCCGAAATTTCCAACGGGACATGTTAGTTCAAAATTATTCCGTATAACCCGCCCCGAGAAAAGGCAATTTTTAAAGGCGTGGCATACGTGTTTTTACATACCCGATACTTGCGTAATATTTTGTCAGCACAATGCAGCTAGCGATACTTTTAGATTCCCCGGTTTTTTACACTAACCTGTAAGGTTGCCCCAAATTTTTAATGGGTGAACCGGTAGAACTTTTTTAGAAAAAGAAAAATTAACATAAAGTGATGTAAAATTCCAAGAACAAATGGTGTTTGTATTACATGATGAAGGTACCCGCAATGGAAAAGCGAAATCAATTTAAAATTTGAAAAATTTGTACGAAAAAAAAATGCTGAATTTTCTTTAAATTTGAAATTGCTAATTTTAACTTGAGTGGGGGCAACGGGGCTTGGGTTATCTTTCCTCGTCGTTTTGTTTGCAAGCCTTTACCGACTCTTTGCCTTGACCACCTCCTGAGTCATTCAGCCTTGTTCTTGTCTTCACACAAATTTTTACGCCATAAATCTCCTTATACCTTTCTGATTATTTTCGTTGAAAAGAAACCGTGAAGATTCGAAACCTTACGATTTTGTTTCTTTTTACGTGGTGTTTCCCTTTTTTATGTATGTTTACATATTATGAATATATTTATAATAAATAAACACGCTTAACTAAAAATGATAATATATACATAACATATAGTTAATTATGCTGTAATGAAAGTATATAAAATACATAATACATATTAACATATATGTGTGTGTGTGTGTGTGTGTCGGAGAATTTATTTAAAACTGCACATACCAACGTACTCATTATATAAAAGTCGTATGATTTTTACATATAGAAAGTTAATTTTATACAAAACCTGCATATACGTAAGGATGTTATACATAACCATATAATTTTTTGTTTTTAACTGGTATTGTCTTATTTTGATATATATGCATGCTACATAAACTCAAAATAATACAAAAATACAAAAACATGTAAAAATTTAACGTTATTTAAAACATATTTAGTAAGTATCAAAGGAAAAATTAAATTCATAATAAAAAAATATTTTTTTGTGTTTTTCAAAAAGAGGGGGTTTAAATGTCATCTTAACATTCTCATTTTTGTTTTAAAAAAAG
>NW_023640366.1:10000-11382 GCF_015228065.2 Penaeus monodon | reverse complement strand
TATATTAAAAATACACAAATAAAAAAATACATATTTATGTATGTAATATAAATATATATATAAAATTAATATATATAATATATATATATATATATATATATATGTTTTGAAATCATGTATTTGCTGGGCTTTGATGGGAGCTGACCCAGACCCTTTCCCCCAGGGGAGTATTTGGGTAATTTTCGTTGGTTTTCTCAACCACGCACAGGGCGTGTGAGTGAGTTTTCTGTGTCCCAATCTGCGTTTTTGTAATTCGTAATCGATCTAAATTCTTGGCCCTGACAACCCTGCTCTACTCTCAATTTTGACAAGACATATTGGGCATTTTTAAAAGAAAGAATCTTATTTTAAATGGATGTTTTGGTCCATGAAAAATCGTTTTAATGTGAAAATGCTGCTTCAGCAAAACTGACCGAGGTGATCTGAAGTCATCAAAAAGTAAAAAAAATTTTGAATTTCACTTGAAACAGAATCAAACCTTGTATTTTTCAGTTTTGGGCCCTAGACTTGAGTGGGCATACTGCAGCAGGTCTGTGTATGGAGCCCTCAATTGCTGTTTGCACGATTTGGTTTTTGCACTTGGGGCATAGGTTAAAAATTCCGTCTACGGGCTGCTCCAATCCCAAGGGGGTGTTTCTCTGCCAGTTGTAATATGGCTGCCATTGATATGAAAAATTTATTGGAGAAATTATCCCGTCTTTTTTTATTTCGAGATCCCAAATCATGGTTGCGAGTTGTCAGGACAGTGACTTCAAAAATTTTTCCCAAGTGTTGGGATGTGCCTGAAGAAAAAAGCTTTAGCAAGTCTAAGAAGGCCATGTAGAGTATTATTGCTCCCCTCGGTTTTTTCCCCCCAAACTGCCGAAACGTAAAAATAAAACCCCGCTGAAGGGGGCGGGAAACCGCACTTTCGGGTTTGAACAGTCACCTTTATAAAAAATTCAGGCACCTACCATATCCCGCATCCAATTTTTGAAGATTTCCCCTTGAGGACGTTCACCAGATTTAAGAAAATTCTCCGGGTATTTTTTGGATCATATATATATATAATAATGATATAATTATATATTTTAATAAATATTATATATATATATATTATATTTATATTTTATATATAATATATTATATATTATATATATATATGTAAATATTTTATAAATAATAATATATTTATATATAAAATAAATATTATTATTAATATATATATTATATATATATATATTATATATATTTTGCAGTAATAGTTGATACATTTTAAACCCTCTAATTTTTGCTGATTCACTCAAGATGGAAATTGTGCAGGGTGTCACAAACGGGTTTTGCTAAAATAAGCTTTGGCGCCCAGTTGCATTCCGTTAAATAAGTAAAAGATTTTTTATTAT
>NW_023640366.1:5000-7500 GCF_015228065.2 Penaeus monodon | reverse complement strand
TGATTTCAAAGGTCACCCGCACTTCCGTGGAAAGGAACTGGTACCCCACCCGTACTCACTCCAAGAGCATCACAAAATGAAAAATACAAAATTTAAATACTGCTGTGGCCACGGGGGCTGAAAAGAACCTACCGTTAAAAAAAAAAAAAAAAAAAAAAAAAAAAAAAAAAAAAAAAAAAAAAAAAAAAAAAATAAAATATATATATATATATATATATATATATATATATATATATATATATATATGTATATATAAGTATGTGTGGTATGTAGATATATACATACAAATTTTTTGTGTGTATTTTTTTACTTATGTACATATACTTATAAAGATTGATCGATAGATAGATAGAGTAATATATTCATACATACATGAACATATATATACATATATATATATATATATATATATATATATATATATAATATATATATATATTATATATATATATTATATATGTATTTATATGTATGTATATTATATTATAATATATATATATATTTTATATATATATTATATATATATCTATTATATATATATATTTATTTATTTATTTATACATTAATATCTATTTTTCTATATCTGTCTAACTAACTATTCATCTTTTTATCTATCTGTCTATCTATCTAATATTTATCTATAAAATATGCACATACATATGTGTGTGTGTGGTGTGGAATCTATTATATATCTATCCCCACATCTATAGATATATCCACATATATACTTATGTAGGGTTCGGTCACCGGCCGGCACGTTTTTCCCCTTGGGGCAAGGAACTTCACCTCGATGCCTACCTAGCCTAGGAACGGGGGGACCCTACCTCGTACTCACTGCAAGAGCATCACAACATTAAAACTACAATTAAGTATCATGCTGTGTACACGGCGGCTAAAACATGAACCTACCGTTAAAAAAAAAAAAAAAAAAAAAAAAAAAAAAAAAAAACTTATTTTATATGTTATATACATACTATACGTAGGGATCTGTCCTGGGTAAGACAATAAACTGCACCCGGGGGTTCCCTTGACCACGATTAACACCCTTTTAGCTCCCCATGCCAGGGTTGCGTGAAACTGTCGGCAGCAGGGCAGTGGATATCTGGTGAAAACCTTCGGTTCTACCGATTACTGGTTTCACCATACAATATGTCTGGAGTATTACAGTGTAACTGTTTCAAAAGCGGCAGAGATAGTTCCTCCTAGTTAGTTGGAGACTGCGAGTTGAGAAGGACCCTGGGGATTCCACTCGACTTTTCTTTTTCTCCTGAAAAACCTCTACCCCTATGATTAAATACAGAAATGATAATTCATACCACATCGCCCGTCGCGTGGGTTATCAAGGGGCGCGTTTTTCAGTAGGAAACCAGGCTGACAATGTTGAATATACATCTGGAAGACAAAGGAGACAAAGACAACAGTCCAATTAAGAAACACATTAAAATCGGAACATGGAACGTAAGGAAAATGAAAGAGTTGGGTAAATTACATGCTGTCTGTACGAAATGGATAGATACAACATTCAATTACTAGGAACCCAGTGAGCCCAAATTTGAAAAGTAATGGAAGTTTCAAAACTAAAGAAAACAAGACAGTTCTTTTTCTGGAAAAGAAAAAGGGAAAATTATAGTCATGGAGTTGCTATGATTCTCACGAAAAAAAGCAAATGCACTAATTGGGTACAGACCAATAATGATCGCATTTTAAAAGTCAAAATACAAGAAAAACCTCATAACATTAGTATTATAAAATGCTACGCACCAACCAACATTGCAAGTGATGAAGAAAGGGAAAATTTTTACAACACTCTCCAAAAAACTTTAGACACAATCCATAACATATATGTAAAAGTAATCATGGGAGACCCCAAAGCCAAAGTAGGCAAAAGTAATCTAAAAAATGATACCTGTGGAAAATTCGGCTTGGAGATTAAGTGAAGGAGATGAAGATTTTATTAAATTCTGTAGTACAATAATCTAGTTATAGCCAACACATTGTTCCAACCCACCCAGACACTTGTACATGTGGTTTTCACCAGACAAAAAAACATGCAACCAATTGACTACATTGGTTGACCAGAAATGGAAATGTTGTATAAAAATGCCAAGACAAGACCTGGTGCCGACTGCAACAGTGACCATCAACTACTAACTATCGATTTTCAAATAAGACTCAAAAAGATGGAGCGTCCAATACCACCTCTAAAGCTCGACTACAAAACTCTTGAAACAATTACAGAATTACAGTGTCAAACAAATTTGAAGAACTCAATCAATGTGAAGATGATAAAACACCAATGAGTTGTGGGAAGAAGAAAAAGAACTCTTGCTGAGCGCTGCTTAAGAAACTATCGCCAAAAAAAAAGAAAAATTCCCCCTGGATATCTGAAAAACACTAAGTGAATTGAACAGAAGATGCCTAAAATCAAAGGGTATCAATAATCCAGTTGAAGATATAATTTACAAAAAAGAAAAAAAAAAAAAAATCAAAGATTATTGCG
>NW_023640365.1:0-11382 GCF_015228065.2 Penaeus monodon | reverse complement strand
ATTCAAAAACCCCTCTGCAATTGCCGATGATCTCAGTTCTTCACGCTGCCCCTGTAAGCAATCTAAATGAATGATAAGAAATACTAACAGACTCTACAGAAGCAAAATTGTATTTTGCAAAACGGCCTCAAATAAATCCTGACAAAACTCAATGCATCTTCATAGGCAGTCGGCAAAACATAGCCAAAATCCTTTAAACACAACCATAGAATTTGAAGGCTATCAAATTAAACCAAGCACTTCTGTGAAAATCTAGGGTACAAATAGACAGATACATGACTTTCGAAACCACACATTGACTACATTCACAAAAAAGTAATAGGCACGCTGATATACCTAACTCACATAAAAACAAAATACCCACTGAGACGAGAATTATTGTTGTACAGTCCCTTGCACTCGGCATTATAACCTATTGTTCCAAACATATGGGGTTCAACCAACAAAACTCAAATACAAAAAGCACAAAAAATAAACACAAACTTTGCCGCAAGAGGTGGCAATAGGCAACGTAAATAAACATGACCACATAAACTCACACTTAAAAAAATGAAATGGCTAAAAGTTCAACAAAAATGTCAATTTGACACGTGTATACTCATCATAAATTCATAAAGTAACTCTTGCACGTAAAAAGATCATACACGGAAACAGGGTCAAGGCAAATGCAAATCCGAGGACCGAGATCTGGAACAAAGAAATGTCTTTAAAACAGAAACCGCTTTCCATCTTAGGCGACCTAAATGATGATTTAACAAAATCTAATGCCTAAGTTAGCTAAGATGATCAAGAAAAATAAATTTGAACAAATGATAGATAAGCTACACGAATTACAGAAAACACCTTTCTCAGTTGGATTTAATAATAAAACTAACAGACCAGACATCATTCTTCATTCGATGTCATCCCGTGTCATGTTGCTGACCATGAACCTATCATGATGACGTTAAATATAAAGAAAACAAAGCGACCACCAGTAATAAAAACTTTCGCGATTTCAAAACACTATAACCCTCAATCTTCTGCGAGCTTATCTTCTCTAAAGAAAGTACTCTATCAAATATTTCACTGACAGATAATGTAAACGACTAAGTAACTATCCTTACAGAAGTTATTAAAAGCAGCATTGATGCACTGGCTCCCTACGTAACACAACCGTCAGACGTCCCCCTGCTCCATGGATAAATGACGACATTCAGAGAGCCATTAGCGTAGAAACAATGCCCAACCAAGCCCTTAAAAGTAACAGAAATGAGGCCCCGCCCTTCAGGTAGATATAAAGTCAAAAAGAAAATTGTAAAATTACTAATTCAACGTGCAAAAAGAAATTATTTCAGAATAAATTCACAGAATTTAAGGACAACTCTAATAAAACATGGAAATTGTTAAAACACTAGTGCCTCACAAAAAGCCACCTCATTAATGATTGCAAAGGCCTATACAAAGAGCCGACCATTTTAATGATTTTTTTTCAAAAATTGGAAAACTAAATTATGAGCAAACAATGTTTCTACGTTACAACAAAACACAGATCGGGCAAAGCTTACAACTAATTTTTTTCAG
Organism: Penaeus monodon; assembly: GCF_015228065.2. Classification (NCBI taxonomy): domain Eukaryota; kingdom Metazoa; phylum Arthropoda; class Malacostraca; order Decapoda; family Penaeidae; genus Penaeus; species Penaeus monodon. Next base: position 9,819 of record NW_023640365.1, on the reverse strand, counting down.
ACCACAACCAGTGGACATATAAACAATCATCTTAGTAATAAAACATCTTTGCGAAACAAATGCTGTAGGGAGCAGACTGCATTGCTTTGCGATTTATCAGATAGTCTACTGCAACTGTACATTATCTGACGGTCATTATTAACATCTCTCTTGTTACTGATGTCTTTCCGTCGCTTTGGAAACATGGTATAGTAACACCAATTTTCAAATCGGGAGATATAGACGAGGTCAATAATTATCGTCCATTTTACTATAATCCCTATCTTACCAAATTTCTTGAAAAAATTGTAGCAAATCAACTGACGAGTTCCTGGAGGCCAATGACTTATTATCTAAAACACAACATGGTTTTAGAAATAGGTTATCTACTGAAACAGCTTTTACTGCAAATTACTGATGAAATTTATAAAACATAGACAAGAACAGGTAAATTTGCTCACATTATGCGACCTTTCTAAATTAGTAAATCATAAAATTGATACCTTTCGGTTTAAGTTATTTAGATACAAGGACCCAATCGGTAAGAATCAATAATGATATTTCATCAAAACAACAAGTACCTTTTGGTGTTCCGCAAGGCTCTATTTTAGGTCCGATTCTATTTACAATTTTCATAAATGATTTATCAACAATAGCCCATAACTGTCTTTTAGTGCAGTACGCCGATGATTCACAGTTTCTTCATAGTGACTCAGTAAGCAACCTAAACACGTTAATAAGAAACACTCAACATACTCTTACACAAGCAAAATTATATTTTGACACAAATGGCCTTAAACTAAACCCACATAAAACTCAATGTATATTCATAGATAGTCGGCAGAACATAGCTAGAATTCCCAATGATACAATCATTAGAATTTGAAGGCTGCTCTATCAAACCGAGTACTTCAGTGAATAATCTAGGAGTACACTTAGACAGCTTCATGACATTTAAGCCACACGTTGACAAAATACACAGGAAGGTAGTGGGTACCCTGATATATCTTAATCACACAAGAACTCAAATCACTACTGAAACTAGAATCATGGTTGTGCAAACTCTAGCTCTAAGCATAATTAACTATTGTTCAAACATTTGGGGATTGGCTAACAAGACCCAGATGCAAAAAGTGCAAAAATTACAAAACTTTGCTGCCAGAGTAGCACTAGGTAATATCAGTAAACTTGATCACATCACCCCACATATAAAAAAAAATGAAATGGTTAAAAGTCAATTCTAAATGCAGCTATGACACATGTGTATTCATTCACAAAATCATTCATGGGAATTATCCAAAATGGTTAATGCCTTTACAAACCGTAGGGAACACATCAGGTGTCCAGACACGTCAAGTAAATTCCCTTTTTGTTAAGATATCGAATACCTATACAGGGGCACGTCAAATGGAAATACGTGGACCCAAGATATGGAACATGATACCAGTTAATATAAGAGACATTAACAGCTTCTTTAATTTTAAAACGAAATTAAAAGAACACCTCTTACATACACAGATGTAAATATAAATGTATTTATGTAAAGAATAACCATTGTAATTTTATGGAATAAAGTGTTTTGACTTGATTTGACTTCTCTCTTCTCCTCTCTCTCATCTCTCTCTCTCTCTCCCTCTCTCTTTCTCTCTCTCTCTCATTCTCTCTCTCTCTCTCTCTCTCTCTCTCTCTCTCTCTCTCTCTCTCTCATCTCTCTCTCTCTCTCTCTCTCTACTCTCTCTCTCTCCTATCTTCCTCTCTCTCTCTCTCTCTCTCTCTCTCACTTCTCTCTCTCTCTCTCTCTCTCTCTCTCTCTCTCTCTTCCTCTCTTCTCTCTCTCTCTGCAGACCACGAACTTATTAACTATGACAATAGATATAAAGAGACCCAAGCGACAACCTATCATAAAATCTTCCCGTGACCTGACAAATTACGACCCCCAATCACTTTGTCAAAATATTAGTGCCAGCCAGTCGACCCTCTGAGAGATTCTTACAAAAGATGACGTTAACAGACAAGTAAACATTCTCTCGAATGTACTAAAAAAATAGTATAGATGCCACTGCCCCCTTAAGACCAAAATTGTTAGACGTTCCCCGCCCCATGGATAAATGAGGACATCAAAAGACCTATACATGACCGAAAACAACACTCACTCAAAAACAAATAGAGCCGACATCGCCCTTCATTCTGAGTACAAACAAAAAAAGAAAAATGTTAAAACATTAATCCACTCAGCAAAAAACAATATATTTCAGAATAAGTTCAATGACTGTAAACACGACACTAAAGAAACATGGAAACAAATTAAAAACGTTAGTGCCAACAAAAAACACCACACAGACACGTCCCTAGATTCCTTAAGTAGTATAGAACATCTTAAACGGAGCGAAGGGAGGAAAAGAGACAGAGGAAAGAGAGAAGGAGAAAGAGTAGACAGATAAAAGAATGTAGGGGAGGAAAGAGTGAAAGTAGGAAAAGAGCGAGGAAGGAAAGAGTGAAAGGAGGAAAGAAGATAGAAGAAAGAGCAAAGAGAAGAAAAGGAGACAGAGGAAAGAGCAAAGGGAGGAGGAGGAAAGAGCGAATAGAGGAAAAAGTGAAGGAAGGAGAGAGCAAAAGGAGGAAAGAGCGAATAGAGGAAAAAGTGAAAGGAGAAAAGAGTGAAGGGAGGAAAGAGCAAAATGAGGAAAGAAGAAAGAAGAAAGATTGAGTAAAGAGAGGAAAGAGCAAAAGGGAAAAAAAGGAGAAGAGGATAGAGCAAAAGAAAAAAATGAGACAGAGGAAAAGCGAAAGGAGGAAAAGTAAAGGGAAAGGAAAGAGCGAAAGGAGGAATGAATAAAGGGGAAAGAGTAAATGGGGAAAAGTAAAGGGAAAAGGAAGAGAAAAAAGGGAGGAAAGCTGAATGGAGGAAAGGGGCAAAAGGGGGAAAAGGGGAAAAGAGTGAAGGGATAAAAAAGAGAAAAAGGGAAAAATAGAAAAGGGGAGGAAGGAGACAGGAAAAGAACAAAGTGGGAAAAAAGACAAAAAAGAGCGTTTGAAAAAAAGGGAGACAGAGGGAAGAGCGAAGGGGGGAAAAGGGAGAAAGGGAAAAGGCGAAAAGAGGAAAACTAAAGGGGGGAAAAAAAACAAAATAAAGAAGAAAGGGAAGGGAGGAAATGGAAAAGAAAGACAGAAAAAATAACGAAGAGAGAAGAGAAAGAAAAAGGAAAATGAAAAAGAGGAAGACCAAAGAGAGGAGAAAGGAAAAAGGAGGAAAAAGGAAATGGGAAAAACAGGAGAAAGAACAAAAATGAAGAGAGAAAAAAGGAAAAAAAGGGAAGAGGAGAGAGTGAAAGGGAGTTAAAAAAAGAGGGGAAAAAACAAAGGGAAGGGGGAAAAAGAAAGGAAGTTAAGAAAGGGGGGGAAGGAAAAAGAAGAAGATAAAAATAGAATAAAGGAAGGGGAATGAGAGATACAGAGGAAAAAAAACCCATAAAGAGAAGAAATGGGGGAAAAAGGGAAATAAAAAAATGAACAAAAAAAAGAGAGAGGAGAGAGAGTTGAAAAGAGTTTGGGGGGGGGGGAGAAAGGGTAGGGGAGAGGAAAAGGTAAAAAAAAGTGGAGAAAAGGAAGGAAACGAGAGAAATAAAGAAAAAAGAGGAGATACAGTGAAAGGAAGGGATTTTGGGAAGAAAGAAGAGAGAGAGAATGGGAGGTTTACAAAGAAGAAAAGAAAGAGAGAGAAAGAGGGGGAAGAGTGAAAAATGGGAAATGGAAAGGAGAGAAAAAAGGTGGGGAGGGGACAAAGATGAAAAAAAGGGGGAAAAGAGAAAAAAAAAGTGTGGGGGAAGAGGAAGTGAATAGAAAAAGGGAAAAGTAGAAAAAAGGGAAGGGCAAAAAGGACGGGAGAAAAGGGGGGGAAAAGAAAAGGAAAAAATAGGGAGGAGATAGCGAAGAGGAAAATTTTATTTTTGTCATTATGGTCTTATTAATTCCGATAAAAAGGGTTTGTAAGAAATCAAAAAAATAACAAAGAAGAGAAGAAGAGAGGAGGGAAAAGAGAGAGAGAGGGACGAGAAGAAGGGGGGAGAGAGAGGGAAAGAGAGAAAAGGGGAGGAGAGAGAAGAGAGAGAGGGAAGAGAGAGAGAGAGGGGGAAAAAGAGGGAAGAGGGAAAAGGAGAGAGAGAGAGAAGGAGAGAAGGAAGAGGAGAGGAAAAAAGAGAAGGGGGGAAGGGGAAAGAGAGAAGAGAGAGAGAGGAGAAAAAGAGAGAGGAAAAGGGAAAAAAGGGGGAGAGAGAAGGAAGGGAGAGAGAGAGAGGAGGGAAAAAGGGGGAGGGAGAGAGAGAGAGAGAGAGGTGGTAAAGATTGTCGTTATTGATAACAACAATAATAAAGATAATATACAAGATTTCAAATTTACGTATTCTTTGGAATTAGAGAAGCAAGGGAAAGGTATAGAAAAGAGATAGAGAATTTTAAGAGGGGGAAAGAAAAAATATATTATATATACAAAGATAAAGAAAAGAGAAAAAAGAGCGATAAAGAAAGAGAGAAAAAGAGAAAGGGAAAAGGGGGAGAGGAAAGAGGGGAGAAGAGAAAAGAGAGAGACTGAGGGGGAATAGGATACGGAAAATGAAAAAAAAGAGAGTAGGAGAGAGAGAAGGGAGAAAGAGATATAAAGGAAAAAAAAGTAAGAGCAAGAGATGAAGAGAGAAAGAGAGGTAAAAAGAGAGGGACAGGGGGGGGGAGGGGGGAGTCCCCGGAGTGCAGAGGCCTTTTTGCGAGCGCGTTTGGGCAGGCTGCATGACCCCGGGGCACAGCGCCTCCGGGGAGAAGCCCGTCCTGCGATCAGCTGCCTCCTCCAGGAGCCCGTCTCTGCGGGCGAAAATGCTGCGAAGGAGGACAAAAGGCTGGGTTGAATTAGGTATAGTTGCGCTAGGTTCAATTAGTTGGGTTAATATCGTTTAAATCAGATTCATTTAGTTAAGGTTAGGTCCAGTTAAGTTAGGTTAGATTATGTTATGTCCAGTTAGGTTTGGTTTGGTTTTGTGAGGTTAGGTATGGGTAGGTTTGATTAGCTGATGTATGTTGACGTTAGTTCAGGTTCAGTTAGACTATGTTAGCTAGGTTAGGTTAGAGTAGGTTTAGTTAGGTAAGGTAAGGTAAGGTTAGGTTTGGTTTAGGTAAGTTAGTTTAGGTTAGGGTAAGTTAGTTTGCTTTGGATATGTAGTTTCATTAGTTTAGATTAGGATCAATTTACGTTATAATATCTTATATTAGTTATGTTAATTAATATTAGTTTATTTAGGTTATGTGAGTATGATTAGGTTTGGTTAGGATAGGTTAAATAATGATGGATTACATTTACTTACGTTGGGTTAAATAATGTAACTTAACCAATCCTAACCAATCCTACATTACCCTAATCTAACTAAACCAGACCTAACCTAACTTAATTGAACCTGAACTAAACCTAAACAAACATAAGCTAAACTAACTTAACGAAACCTAGCTAAAGCTAACATGTAATCTAACCTAACTAAATCTAACCCTAGCTAGCTAAACGTGAGCTAACCTAACTTAACCTAACCTACTTTTAAAATGTAACCTAACCTAACCATAACTAGTCTAACCAACTCTAAATGAACCTAATTTAACTAACCAAACCTTACGAAAACTAACTAAACCCAACCTACCTTAATCTAACCTAACTTTGCCTAACTAAACTAAGCTCACCAAACCGAACTAAACCTAACCTAAACTAGCCTAAATCTAATCTAAACTAACTGAACTAAATGTAAACTATTCTAACGTAGCAAACACTCTATCCTAACCTAACCTGACTAAACCAAATCGAATTTAACTTAAGCTAATCTAACGAAACTAAAGCTAACCTATCTTAACTTAAACTAACTTAACCAAACCAAATCTTACTAAACCCTAGTAAAACTAAACGTAACCTAATCCATACTAACTTTATGAGATTAATCCGTAATAGAGTGGGCTAGAAGAGAGGAAGGAATTGAAAGCAAAAAACACCGTTCATCCCCACCTCTGCCGCTGACTGGGGAGAGGGAAGAAACCACTTATCCCAGCCGCGTAAAAGGACATAGGGAAGGGAAGAGGAGAAAATGAACTCCAATCTCTGTAACTGAAAAACATCGGAATACAATAAAAGAGAAAAGAAACAACCGTGAAAGAGGGTACGGGGAAGAAAACATTAATGGCATTCCTTATGTAAGGAAACCGGCAGAGAAGGAAGACATTAACTTTACTCTTTCCCGGTGAAACAAAAACTGTCTGGCCGTTCCAGGCAACGCAGGAATGTAGCTATAAGGACAGAATTGTCAATTAGCATTACTTTATCACAGCATTTTGTATTATTTTCGGTGTTATCATTTGCCGCGAAATGCCATGGGGTGTTTCTGGAAGGCCGAGGAAATACGTAGGAGAATTTGAAGTAGTTGGTGCTTTAAATGGTGCACACATACCTATACCCGGACCATAAATCTACAAGGAGTACTATATAAACCATAAAGAATTACCAAGCATGCAGCTATATTCTTTCAACCATGAACATTCAGAGAGCTTTTGGTCTTCTGAAGTGCAGATTCTCAAAAAAAAAAAAAAAAAAAAAAAAAAAAAAAAAAAAAAAAAAAAAAAAAAAAAAAACATTCTATATATATGAATAGGTGTACTATTCTTTTCAGCCGCTGTTGCGCAAAATCTCTCTTGTTTTTTACTCTGATTCTTCTGCTTACCTTTTTCTCTTTGCTGCTGATGAAGGTGATACAAAACTCATTATAGAGGTAAGTGTTCCAGGAAACTTTCTTGAAAGGATTTAGGCCTTTCCCTGACCCTGCATTTGATGGTTGATTGTATATTGATAACAGTAGTAGTAACAATGATGATAATGATAATAAAAATGATAATGGTTGCAATAATGATAATCAGAAATGTATCAATATATTTAGAATTAATCCCATACATCATATTTTGCTGTAAAATTTTAAATGCTGTGTCATGAAATTAAAAAGTATTCTAGTTAATATTATTTTGAGCGCGCGCGCGTCTGTGTACTCGATTAGGGAAATTATATAGCCAGATTTAAATAGTGCACATAACTTTCAAATTCAGTTAAAATCTTTGTGACAGCCAAGGAACGACGCTTACCAAAAGGGAATGAAGTAACGATAACTGCAACATCTCTACTGATACTTCATCCTTGGCTTCAAAAAATGGCTACTGCTCCTGCTTCACAAGAGCAGTTAGGTTAGCATTATATGTATTTGTTATATACCTGAAAAATATACAACATGCAAATCAGTTTCACTCCATGATGTTTACTTGAGTCAGTCGCATATATTCTGTGAACCAATCTGTCTCATTTTTTGAAAGTCTTCTAGGTTGGAAGGACATAGGCAAAAGAATAATGACTATATTTGATCAACCAGATTTTAATGATATTTAACAAGAATATGAACGGAAAATTCTTATAAAAGGAGGTAAGAGTTGGATAAAGAGAGCTGCCATATGCTACATGATATTCCCCCCTTGTTTGGAAAGTGGCATATCCATAGGTTTCAAGGATAAAACGGAATACGCGCAGTATAAATATCCAGTCTGCAATCTTCAACTGTATTGGATTTTACAATAAAAATACACAATTAAAAATTATATATAATTACTGTTTTTAAATTCCCCCTCTTTTTACCGAAGGCGTCTGGATTAAGGGAATAGCCGTTTGTCTTCAATTTTAATGTTATTTGTTGCCAAATCACTTTTTTCCCTGGTACTATCAGATACTTGGAGTTTATACATTTTGAACGCTTCAATTGGCAGATATGCCCAAGATATAAAGAAAAAAGTAAATTAAATGGATTTCAAGAATTCATCACAGAAGCAAAGACGAGGAAAAAAAATAATAGAATAAAATAATTGTAGTGTTCATATACAGATACTAAAAACACATTTATTTACTTATTCCTGCAAACGAAACATTTTGCTGGGTTGACTCAGAAGTAGATTTCTTTATTTTTTCCAAAACCAATTAAAAGAAAGACATAAAATGCAAAGGTTACGATTTTCTTATAAGGCAGTAGACGTAGAAAACGTGGATTTAGAGACTAGGTAGGAGAAACTCGTGTATCATTATTATTACTATTTATTTATCTATTTTTAAATTATTATTTCTATTGTCATTATTATAATTAATACCACCATTATATCATTATGATACCAGAACTGCTATTATGACAACTACCACTATCATTTCTACTACACAAATAATCAATTAAAAGGTAATAATAATGATGACAGTCAATAATAACGATAAAAACGATAATAATAATAATGACAATAATAACAATTATTATAATAACAACAACAACTCCATTATCATACGAGTATTTCATAAATAGACGAATGCTGATGACGACAGTGGTAAGTACAGTGGAACAAAGGAAGAATGAAATGTATAATAACCTCTAGGTTTTACTAATTCCCTGTAATAAGGAATTCAGAAATAAAGCAACAGAAAAACATAAGAATGGGTGATAAAAATATTTTGTGGACTTTTTTTTTTTTTTTTTTTTTTTTTTTTTTTTTTTTTTTTTTTTTTTTTTTTGCGAATGAATGTATCCAAATTCTCTTTATTCTCACTTTATCATCATTATTGTCATGATTAATAGAATTCTGGTAATTATTATCATTATTACCCTAATAATTGCCAAAATCATCAAATGAATGGAAAAAACGTCATTTTGGAGTATACTCTCAAAAGGCTATATTTCGCTAGATTTTGCCGCTTTTTCGACTTTTGGGATTTTTTTTCTTTTACCTTTTTTTTATTATATATGGACACAAATCCTGTTATTATCCTCATTATTATCATGATTATCATCATTATTATCGTTATCATCATCATTATCATCATTATCATCATTATCATCATCATTATCATCATTATTGCAATTATTATCATCATTATTGCAATTTATTATCATTATTATTGCAATTATTGCAGTTATAATATATATTTTTACAACTATACTAATAACAACTACAATAATAATAGTAATAACAATAATGATAACAATAATAACGTTTTTACAATAAATATTTATATCATTATTTTAATTAACATCGTTATTACTGTAATTATTACTGTTATAATAGTTATTTTTGCAATTATACTACCAGTAACACGAATAATAATAATAATAATAATAATAATAATAATAATAATAATAATAATAATAATAATAATATTGATAATAATAATAATAATAATAATATTGATAATAATAATGATAATAGTAATAATATTAATAATCATCAAATGTTATCCAAATTCTCTTTATTCTCACTTTATCATCATTATTGTCATGATTAATAGAATTCTGGTAATTATTATCATTATTACCCTAATAATTGCCAAAATCATCAAATGAATGGAAAAAACGTCATTTTGGAGTATACTCTCAAAAGGCTATATTTCGCTAGATTTTGCCGCTTTTTCGACTTTTGGGATTTTTTTTCTTTTACCTTTTTTTTATTATATATGGACACAAATCCTGTTATTATCCTCATTATTATCATGATTATCATCATTATTATCGTTATCATACTATCTCATTATCATCATTATCATCATCATATCATCATTATTGCAATTATATCATCATTATTGCAATTACATTATTATGCAATTATTGCGTTATAATATATATTTTTACACTATACTAATAACAACTACATAAATAGTAATACATAATGATACAATATAACGTTTTTACATAATATATATTTTATACACTATTACTAATTAACAACTACAATTATATACATAGTAAATAATTTACA
>NW_023640364.1:7500-11383 GCF_015228065.2 Penaeus monodon | reverse complement strand
AAAAACCCTGATAAAAAACCCCATCAGAGGCCGAAGTTTACTTAGGAGGAAGGTACGGGGGCGGCCAACTCCTTTCCTGCGCTTCAAGAGAGGAAACGAGACATTCCCCCTCTGCCAGCTGGTACTCAGATCCACGGGCTAGAACCATGGCACTCTCTGAAATAAACAACGAGGTACCGAAGTCTTCTCACAGAATCGCCTGGGTTACCATTTTTATGGCAGATCTAAAAACCATAAACAGAAAGAGTTGTTGCATGCATTGCGGCGAGCCGAACGCCACACTGATACATACTTGGAAAATTTTCTGCACACGAAAATCCTAAGACAAACCCCACAGAACACACCCGGGGTCGTGCGGGGTAAAGAGTTATGCAAATGTCACCCCCGGGCTACGGGAGCGCCTCTGGCATCCCCCCGCCACGGTAAGCCCCGGGGGGGGAGTTCGACCAAAAATGAACACCCAAAAAAAAGCTGCCAGGCCGGGCCATAAGTAAAAGGGGCCCGGGCAAAGCCAGAACTTCGCAAATCTCAAGCAAGCAAGCAAGCCCGAACTAAATAACACAACCACCGCAGAAACTATGCACTAAAATGGGCCCTTTCCCCTCTCAACCTACACCCTTTTGGTTATTTCCCTTTGTTGGTTGTTTTTTAAAATATTTTCATTACGTCATGCTAATTGCTCTCGTGTGCTTTTATCTGGCTCTCTTTGCAGTACTGAGATGGAGGTTTATTTTCATTCGAAATGCTTAAAAAAACATAAAATTCCCTTCATGATGTTTTTGGGTCTCCTCTCATACTTACGTACACGCAAACCTATAATGGAGCATATGATAGATAAAAGATAGAAAATGAAATAGTAATAGATAGGAATAGATAGACAGATGATATAGATTATGCATTATGTAAATCTTTCACTTTATATATCTATACCACACATATGTTGTGTATGTGTGTGTATACACACATGTATACACACATGTTTTGGGGGTTGTGCACACACACACACCACACCAAAACACCCCACACACATACATGCATACTAATCATACTACAACATACATACACATACATAAAAAAATACATACAACATATATACAAAATATACCCCTGTGAATATATAATATATATATATATATATATATATATTATTATATATATATTATTTTATATGTCAAATCTCTTTCTATATTCATTAGATAGATATAGATATTTATACACACTGCAGGGTGCGCGCTTGCGCCACACCCCAAACACACACACACACACACCCCACACACCACACACACACCCCACACAAAACACACACACACACACCACTCACTCACACACACAAACACACACACGCACAAAACACACCCACACACCTAAACACAACCACCACATACATACCAACATACATACAACTACATACAACAACATATAACAAAATTACAGTGAATATATTATTATATAATATTATATATATATTTAATATATATATAATATTTTATATAAAATATTTTTATATATTTAAAAATATAAATATATTTTATATATATATATAAATATTATATTATGTGGGGTTGTGGTGTGTGTGGTGTGTGTGGTGTGTGTGTGTGTTGTGTGTGTGCACGTAGATATGTCAAAATCTCCTCTATATACATATAGATAGATATAAAAAATTTTTTATACACACACCACGCGCGAAACACACACACACACACACACACACCCACCCCACACACCCCACACAACACACACACACCCACACAAACACACAAAAACACACCCACCACTCATCACACACACACACCACACACGCCCCCACACCCACACACACACACACATACACACAAACACAAAAACACACATACTACACACACACATACATACATACATACTACATACAAAAATTATTATATATATATATAAAATATATATATATATATATATATATATAATAAATTAAAACAACCCACCAAACACAAACACAACACACTTTTATTTATCTCTATATATGCATACATCATACTGTTTTGTATTATATGTAATATTTATATATAATATATATATAAAATTATATTAATATATATATATTATATATAATATATGTGGGTGTGGTGTGTGTGTGTTATATATGATGTGTATATAATTTATAATAAAAACATATAATATAATATATATATATATATATATATATATTAAAAATTATTTATTATATATATATAATATGTCTTTTTCGTTAAGTAAAATGGATATACCAAAAATGTGGCAGTTACGAGATCCCAAAAAACCCCTTATAAAAAAAATTCCAAAAGTGATGAGAATTCGAGTAAAAACATAAATTCTTCATACAATCTGCTTTAGTGATTATTTGAATTTAAAAAGCAAAAAGACCAAAAAATTAGGGATTTTTTCCCCCATCTACTCAGTTTGTTTACTTTTATTATTATTTTTTTTTATTATTTTTTTTTTTTTTTATTTTTTTATTTATTTTTTCACCTCTCTCTCTTCTCTCCCCCTCTCTCTCTTCTCTCTCTCCCCGCCCTCACTCTCTCTCTCTCTATCTCTCTCTCTCTCTTTTTCCCCTCTTCTTTTTTCTCCTCTCTCTACTAGATCATAAATTTCCCCGTTATCTAAGAGTATCAGCAACACGTGTAAGCAATTCAAAATGAACTTTAATAGAAACCACTTAAATATTTTTCCCCAAAACATTTTCATAACACAAAACCAATAGACCAATTTTTTTTTGGGAAGCTCTTAAAGAAAATTTTTTGCTTTTGACCAAAGTATATGTATTTGTAGCTTCGAGCTGTTCATCGTACAAAAAAACCCCGATAAAAAACCCCAAAAGCACGGGTATGGTTTTAGGACTCAGTTTTTTTTTTGCATTTTGCTTAAAGTTTTTTAGTTTAGTATAAAATCAAAACATTTATTTGTTTTTCAGAATATGAATTGGAAACATTTTTTAAATGGTTTCTGGTGCCTGTTGCAAATGAACAAATGCTTCCGATTACCCTTTGGGGGTGCCTGGCTATTGACCCGTAACACACCTCGAAAAACTGTTTTAATGGCTCTATTTTTTAAATTTCTTTTTTTTCTTTAAAATCTCTCTCTCTCTCTCTATCTACATATTGTTAACTATATATCATCAAAATATAAAATACCTACATATATAAACCCCACACAACACAACACACACTCATCACACCATACACACACACACACAACAACACACCCCAAACACACACACCACACACACACACACACCCCCACACACACACACACACACATATATTATATTATATTATATTTTATATATATATATATATATATTATATATATATATAATTTTAACAATCTCCTATCTATGTGCACGATCCATATATATGTAAAAATGTATTTATATATATATAATATATATATTTTATATATATATTATATATATTTATATATAAATTAATATATATATAAATATATATTATTTTATATTATATATAATTAAAAATATTAATGTTTTTGTAATATACCATATATTATATAGATTATAATATATATCAACAAAAAAAAAACCAAACACACAAAAACAACCACACACACAACATTATAATATTTTAATGTTTATTTTTTAAATAATATTATATAATTTTTATTTTTATTAATTATTTTAATTATTTTTTAAAAATTTATAATTCTTCTTTTTGTATTAATATTTTTTTTTTTTAATTCTCCCTTTTTTATTATTTTAGGTGTATTTATTGAAAACACCACAAAACATACCAACACCCAATTTTTTTTTTGTGTTTTTTTTAAATTTTTTTACGACTGGGTAAAAATTATTTTATTGTTTTTAAATTTTCCGGTTTTTATTTTTTCTTTTTTCTTTTTTGTTTTTAAATTTTGA
>NW_023640364.1:0-2500 GCF_015228065.2 Penaeus monodon | reverse complement strand
CTTTGTCGCTGTTTACATTTACTGAAAATTTGCTAAACAACGTGTCTCAAATACGGAATTTTGCTTTTTTGAAAAAACCTTCATTTGAGCCAAACGCCCCTGCAAAATCATGCAATCATTTTCAAATAACCCTTTTTACCTTTCGTTTGTAAGCCTCTAGGTTTCAAGTCCCTGGCCCAATTTTCACTAACCATACCGTCAAATTGCAAAACCAGTATACTACAATATATATTATATATATATTATATATATATATATATAATATATTATAATATAATATATATATATTACTATATTGTATATACAATATATACATATATTTAAATATATATATATATAAAATACAATATAAAGTATATACATATTAAAACATAATATTTATAATATTAATAATATTATTATAATATAATATATTTAATAAATTATATATATATATAATATATGTGTGTGTGTGTGTGTTTGTGTGGTTTTGTGTGTTTTTTGGGGGTGTTTTGTGTGTGAGTGTGGTGTGTGTTTTTGGGGGTGTGTTGTATGTATTGTATTGATATATTCTATTTCACTTTTCTCAGTTTTTTCGTTCCCTTCTTTCTCCTTTTTTTCTTTCATCCTATTATCTATCTATCTATTTCCCCATCATTCTCTCTCTCCTCACTGTCCATCTTCCCCTCTCTCAATCACTTTTTTTTTTTTTCTCTCCCTACTGATGTTTTATCAAAAAAAATATCTTGACGTTAATATTTATACTTTTTCTTGTAAAGAAGTAATAATTTTCAATAATACCTGTTTCTGTGTTTTTTTTCTAATGTGGAATATTAATAAATTAAGACCCTATTATCTTAAGAATTTATTTTTTTCCAGACAAAAAATGCAAAAAATTTTGTGGCGTGTCCAGTGGGTGCCCGCGGGGGCACACACACACAAAACACACACAAAAACACACAGTATGTATTTAACATATATATAATATATATAATATTATATATATATATTAATATATATATAAATATAATATATATATATATATATATATATATATATTATATATATATATATAATGCATTTTAAAATATGTGTGGTGTGGTGTGTGTGTTTGTTTTTATTTGTATGCGTGTTGGGTTTTTAAATTTTTTACTTTTTAATATTATTTCTTCATTCCTAGATAGAAAAGATATTACATTACTGCAATTCGTAGGCCTAACACAGAACTCCCCTTTGGGAAAATGTATCCCTCCCTTAGCATAAAAAAATGCTGAGGAAAAAATTTGCTATGTTTGTCGGGAAAAAAAGGGGCTCATTCAGTAAAAGCTACTGTTATAAGTAAAAAGAACGATGTGCTTGATTTTTTCACACAAGGGAAAGTTTTTTTGCAATTTTCCTGAAACAAATTTCATACTGGGAAATATGCTTAAGAGACGAGCATTATCAGAACACAAACGATACGTAGCCTACTGGGCGTGCAACCCTCATGAAAGTTCAGCGCAGCCGAGGCCTACCATTGACGCATACCCGACGGTGGAACAAGAGGAAGGTTTTCCCGGGTACAAATCCCTTTTTTAATGGGTATATCAGGGGGAAAACCAGATTGAAAGGATGTTTCCCCAGCTGTACAAGAAATCGCTTTTTGTACTTTTCAACGTCGCCCGCAGAAGGATTCTGGTTTTCCAAGCCGCATCGCCGCTAAAAAAAAACATTTTTTTACTGGCCGTATGAACAGATGCGTTTCAATATCCTCGAAGTATGCACCCCGGGTATATGTATGAATATATAATAATATAAAAAAATTAAATAAATATAATATAAAAACAAATAAATAAATAAATATACACTTATAGTATATTTTAAAAAAAAAATTATTTAATATATATATAAATTTTATTATATAAAAATATATATGTTTATTTTATATTATATATAATAAATATTTTATTTATATATAATATTATAAATTTTAATATATTATAACATATATAATTTTATAGTTTTTTATAATATTTATAATATATATATATATTTTAAAATATTTTATATATAAATTATAAAAACACACCACACACAAACACCACCAAAAAACACACACACACACAAAACCCCACACACCACAACAAATATATATATATATATAATATTATATATTATAATAATATATAATGTGTGTGTTGTGTGGTGTGTGTGGGTGGTTTTTTGGGGTGTTGTGTTAAAACATATAAAATACATAATAGTAATATATATATGAAGGCCCCGGTGCCCAGTGGTTAGAGCATTGGGGCTAAAACGGGACGACGGGAATCTGAGTTCGAGGGTTCGAGTCACCCGGCCCGGGGCCCCCTGTTTCCCTTTTGGGCAAAAGGAACTTTTACCCCCGATTTCCTACCAGACTGGGTGGGCAAACCCGCCCATCATGCTGGTCCCCAACCCGGGTAAAATAGAGAGAAGATTACAAAAGGGGGAATCATTCTCGGGGAAAGGAACTGAGGACCCCACCACGTACTCACTCCAAAAA
>NW_023640363.1:0-11383 GCF_015228065.2 Penaeus monodon | reverse complement strand
CCTTTTGGGGGGGCCCTTTGAATTTTAAAAAGCCACCGAAAAAAAAACAAAGCGATTCCCCCCAATTTTTCTTTTTCAAAAAGAAAGTAAAACCGTTGCTGGTTAAAAAAAGCATTTAGGGGACATTTAAAAACGTCTAGGAGTTGAAAATCTTTGACTTTAAGGTTCGTTTGATAAACGGAAACCGATCGGACTCACGTTGTTACAGTCTCTGTCTCAAATTATAAGGTGCCCCCTCAAATAATCGCCCTTTAAATAGTTTTTATTGGGGGAGAAATGATTCCCTTTCCTTCAAAAAAGGGGAAAAGCTTAAAAACACCTGGATTGATTATCGTGGGAAAACACCCATAGTTTTAAAGGGAAAAAAGTCACTGTAGCAACAATTAACATTCAATTAGGGTGTATAATATAATTTATTTTTATATATATATATTTAATATTATTATTTTTTATTTCATTGGGGGGAAAAGGTTTGAAGGAAGATTTTTTTAGTTAAAAAAAAAAAAGAACGCCCCCAGAATTTCAAACCCTTAAACCTGCGAGGCTAATAAGCTTTTTCTCTGGCTATTCCTTGGGGGGAAAATTCCCCTACAACCATTTAGGTATTATCTTGTGACGCTGCTTTTTTCAAAAGCAAAAAATCCCTTTTTGATCGCACAATGGATGCCAGTGTTTTAAAACGTTTCGAAATTCTGTTGAAATCTTTTTTTTTATTCTGTTTTCCTTTCGGGTAACGTGACCCTGAAACAAAGAGCCCCGGGCATAATGCCCAAATTGGAAATTAACTGGCAAAACCAGGACGGAAGAGTCAAGGGTCAAACTCTGACCGGTGTGTGTTGCATTGTGCTATCATTATGTGTAATGTTGTTGTCAGGTATTTGGGGTTTGGGGGAAATTTAGAGCCCTGTGTTCAGCTGACTACACTTAAACATGTTCCTTTTACAGAGCATATGATTAGTGTTTTACACAGCGTTGTGTAATGAAAACCCCGGCGGGGCTCCAGCGGGGGCCGAGATGTGGCTATCTGCCGCTTGCGACCTTCTACCCACTTCCCCGATCCTTAAAACCTGCGATTTGACGGTTTTTATTACCCCTCGGGCCCGCAGGGTTTTTATGCCCCGTGTCTCAGTTTACAGTCTTTTTCTCATGCTCTTTTCTGCATCACATTAGACGTTTCCGGGGTCTATTGTTGGGCCCTTTTTCCGTTTTTTTTGGGCAGGCTTTTTCCCCCTTTTCTCTTGCTTTATTTGTCATACCAGGAGGGGAGAATTACTCTCCTTTAAAATCATGGGTAATAAAAGCGCTGAGACTTTGGGACACAACGGGTCCGAAGGATTTGGGGACCAGGGGAACTGCAGAGGTGGACATAAGGGTTGAGGGCGCTGAGGGGCAGGGACGGACGCTGTTTGCGGTGCAGCCCCCGGGGGGTCGGGAGGAAGGGGTTTTTATGGTCGTCCTCGCCCCCCCGCAGCTTTTCCCCGGTGATGTTTTTTTCCGAATGACTGTGATTCGAAAAGGAATCCCCTGTAATTGTGGAGCGGGGGCCTTTTAGCCTCTTTTCCCACACAAGACCCCCCCTTTTGTTCAGAACACTCACTTTTTCCCTTCTCCCCAGCTGCTCTAGTACCAAGAAAAAAGTCTTGCTGGGGGGAATAAAGGACTGTTTTTTTTTAAAAGGGGTGGAGTTTGGAAAAATCGGGAGTTAAATACCCTCGGTACCCATGACTAAATTTTTCGGGGGGAGGGACAGCATCACTCAAAAATGAGCCTGATATGGAAAAGTGGAACATGGGTCACAAGTGCTTGTTTTTGTTTAAACAAAGTTTGGGTACTTCTGAGTCCTTGCCAATCATGTATATTAAAGTTTTTCCCTGAGGAACTGATCCATCCCGTTTATTTGTAAAAAAGGGGGAGATGCAGCACTGTTGGGGGGGAAACAGTAGTCCTAACTTCTTTTGGGAGGTTATACAAAATTCAAAAAGAAAAGAGGACGCGCTGTTTTGGTTGGGTGCGCTGTGTTGACACAGGGGGTCCCCCCTTCCGATTAGAGGGGGATTTGTGGAGCAAGGGGTCTGTTTGGGACAGGGTCTGGCCCACAGGCCCGGGGGTAAAATACGGAGGACTTCCTTCCCCGGGATGAAGTCGAAATGTTGTCATCAAAGGGGGGCCTCGGCTGATGCTTCATTCTGACAGCATCAGAAGCAGAGGTCTGGGGGAGAAAATTTGGATTCACTACCAGGGAGTCAAGTAATTTATGTTTACACAGCACCTTGGCCACTTGGAGGGTTTGTATTTTGTTTGTTGGCTTTTTGTTTGTGCAGGGAATTTTTGTGCGCATTTTTTTGATCGGGTCTTTTTGACCCCTCTGTTGTTTTCCCCTTCTCTCTTTTCCCCTTTCTTTTTTCTTTGTCCCCCCTTCTTTTCCGCTTGGGGAATGTGCTTTTTGTGCGTTGGAGTTGGCTGTCTGCCCCCTGGAGGGGAGGAAGGTTTTTTTTGTAAAGCCACAGCGGAGGGATTCCCCCACCAAAGCAAGTGTGAGCAGATGTATAGCTGGCAGAAAACTCTGCGAAACGCTGGTCCTTTTGGGGGAACAGCCACAGTGGAGCAAAATGTTAATACTCCCCTTACCTTAGACCCGCAAATAAATTGTTCAAAAAAACGTGAATCTGAGAAAACACTCCCGGGGCACGAATGGTCATCAAAGTATTGGTGGGTTTGCGGATGGTTGAGCTGCTCTTGGTTTTTGTCTTTTTTACCGTTGGAAAAAAACCATGGCATTTTCCTGCAATAATCAGACTGATGGGACTAATGGGTGCCTCCGTGCGCGGGAGACACAGTGGCACACCCGCTGAGGCCATGAATGCTGCAAAACCCGTAATAAGCCCGGGGGTTTAACCCCAAGGCCCACAGGCGCCGTCAGGGGTAGGTGTTTTATGGAGATCCCCTGGCCTGCGCCTTAGGGATCCACGCAATAGATACATCTCACCACCCCATCACCTTCCATCCAACCCAGCAAAATGTCCCTCCCCTTGTCTAATCTCCATGAGTCTGCATAACAAACGTTGTTTTTTTCGATAGGAGATACAACTCCTTTAAATGTAACGACTTTCTTTCAGAAGAAACGATTTGACAACCTGAGGACTCTTATAAGTCATGCGCAAGGAGTAAAATGAATATTTCTTAGGGTTTTATTTTGTTGCCCTTTTTGTTGTCTTCACTAAACAGGTCTTTAAAAAGGTGCGTTTTCGCTGGGCGGATTCCCCGCCTTTTTTTTTTTCCCACGTCTCTTCCCGGGTTGATAACATGGGTGATAGTGCTGACCCCACCACTGGGATGGCAGCGACAATCTTTGTGCCTTCACCATGAATGGCAAAATTTTGGGGATAAAGAAAAGAAAAAAAGGGGTTTTTCAAGCTTGCGTGGGCTAACCCGGTGCCCCTTTCCCCCCGTTCCCCCCAAAAAATCCCTGAGCAGGAATCTTCTGGCCACTCCATACCTTCAGGGGGCATGGAGGGGTCCGACAAAAAGACTGAAGCCTGACTCAAGCCTTTCACTCACCGGGTCCACGCTACTAAGCCCTGTGGGGAGAGGGGAAAACACTGCCATCCCTCCCGACAGATTCCTTTACATGTAAGAAATGAGAGGTGTGGGCACAGACCTCGGGCCTATAGGCCTGCACTAAGGGTTCCTTTGTCTTCGGGGTTGGGAGGACGTCAAAAAGGGGAGGTTTCTGTAACTATTTATGGGGCGGAAGGGTTTCCCTCTGCAAAACCATTTTTAGCTCGTTTGCCTGCCCACTTAGCGCTTCCCAACTGGTAAGGGTCCGATATTGCCCCAGGGCTCCATGATCAGTATTGCGAAGTTACTCCCGATTTGCCAATTTCCCACTCCACCCGTGAATGGAAACCGTACATCCCTGTGGGGGCAGAGGGACGCATCAAACATTTTTGTGTCCCTCATGAAAGGGCATGCAAATGAGTCTTTTTATCTTTGTCTTTAAAAACCACAGTCACCCTGCATCGGGGCTGGGACAGCGAAGAGTTTGTAAATAAATTGAGTAGCTGGTGGCGGGGAATATGCATTTTATCCCTATGGGTCGATGAAAAAATAGGCCCGGGCCTCTGCTCCGACTGCCTTTATGCCCAAAACCCAAAAAAACAAAGATGGCTCCTAGGGGGTTTCTCAAATCAGTGCCCTCATTTTCCCCACATGGTTTCCATTTAACATGAAAACAATGTGCTTAATCGTGGTAGGGTTGATTTCCCCAAAGGGTGTGCTTTTTTTTTTTCAGAAAACACACACACACACACACACAACCCCAAAACGGTACCCCCATCTTTCCTTTGTTTGTAAAGGGGAAGGGCAAGCTTTTCGGGGGACCCAGTTACCACTGAGGAAAAGGCCTTGTCAGGCCCGGGTGGTCTACTTTTTTCCCCTCATCCCCCCAGCCTCAGATGCAAAAATTTTTCACCACATATCATACTCCCGTTTTAAATCCCCATCATAATGCTGGGCCGGGGGGGTTTTGAATTTTTCAGACACCCAAAAGGGAAACGCAGGGGAATTTGGGGGCCCGATGAGATCAAAACCCAAATGTAATTTTGTAGATTTTCATTATCTAATTAAAAAATTAACCTTTTTTTCGCTGTAGTGGTCCTAAAAACAATCCCCACGGGGGAAAAAAATTTTTGGTTTCTACACATTTTCCACATGTTTTCGCCAAAATTTTACATTTAGTTGAGAATAGTAAAGTTTAAGAGTTGTTTGTAGGATTTTATGCCCTCAACCTTTCTTGTCCTATCGCAGAGTCAGAGCAAAGCCCCCGTATCAAAGAAAGTAGCAGGAGGGTTTATCTCCTCTCGTTTCTGTTTTTTTTCTGCATTTTCACTCGCTTGAAAGGAGAGGGTTTTTGCCTGAATGTTCGACCCGCACGTGAGGCCCGCAGTTGTGCAAAATCCCATTTTCCCCATAGCTCTATGTGGGCCCCGGGTGTTCTCTGTGTGTGTGTGTGGGGTTTTTTGTGGGGTTTTGTGGTTGACTTTTGGTGTGTGATCAGGATAATGCAACCCTTTAAAAATGCGTTTTAGTCACTACGTCTTATGGCTGTTTCAGGGAAACATTTCCACATTAGATTTCATTCCCTTCTCGATCACTGTAATTGTATGTTTTTATTGTCCCCTTTATTAAAAGATCAGCCCTTTCCCTCCATCTGTACCCGTTTCATCCCTGCCCCAGATCTTAAACTGTGGGCCCCCCCCTAGTTTTTGTTTGGGCGCCCATTTCTTGAATATAGATGAAAATTTTCGAAACAATGTTAAACTCCCCACCCACCCCTCATTCTGTCTCCCGGCGGCCCCCTGATTAAACCTCCCAAAGTTTTCCCGGCCTGGGGCCCGTTGTTGGTACCTCTTGGGAAGTGCAAATAATAATCCTAGGTGTCTTACCCTGCGCGTGATTAAAAACGGGGAAGTAAGCAGAATACTGGGTTTTTTTCCCCCCGTCGTCTCCCAACTCATCAGTTCTTGTTTTAATTTATACTGAATGGGGTTTTCATTATCAGAGGGGATTTAAATTTTTTTTAGGGAGGGGGTTCCCTGTTATCATTATCTTTTTCTTTTATATAAATTCCTGCCTAAAATTTTGGCCCAAATAAATTTTGAGACAGGAAAATCACTCAGTCAGTATGACTTGATTGATGCCAAGTTCTTGTGTGAATGCCCGAATACCGCCCTTTCCCGGGTTTTTAAAGGGAAAAAGTGGGTGGGCGGGGTGCCGGAGTTTTGATTGTACTGAAAGTTGAATTTTTCCGGGTTTTCCGCCTTTGGAGGGAGCGAGCAAAAACCCGCCAGTGTCTGAGGAGCAGGAGGAAAATGCGCGAAGAAAATGAAAACAGCGTTACTTTTCAGCAGGGGCCCGGGGGGGTAGGGTAAGTCTGCAGAGCAGGAAGAACATGCTTCTTTCTCCCCCACCCCTCGCTAAAAAGTGAATTTTTTCCAAGACTTTTTTTTTTGCTGCCTAAACCCTTTTGACGTAAAGTGAGCATTTTTCCCCCCTCGACCCAACATTTTGGAAGCCTCTTGTAAGCAAGTATGGTAAATTGCTGAATTTCCTTCAAAACCTTTACTCCTTGCAGGTATTTCCAATTCTTTCCTTGGGGCCCTTAAATTTGGGCCCTTTATCTCATTGACTGAAAAAGGGGCCTGCGGCAAGCCTTTTGCTTTGTTTCCCCCTCCCATGGTCTAATACTCAGGATTGGGGCTATTTGCGAGATTATCTCATTGCCGGAGCAATAAAATAAAAGGGAAAAATAAATTATAGCCCCTGACTTTTACTCTTAAATTTCCCTTTCCCTTTTCTTGTTTTAAACCCCCCCTTAAGCCCCAAATTTAGAAAGAGAGCTTTGGGGCCCTTTTCAGTGTGGGGATTTTGGTGGGATACGTGGGAAAATGGGGGGGGGGGTGTTAAAAAGGCGCAATTTTTATGGGCTAAAACCCCGGATGTCACTTTGCCAAAAGAAAGGGTTTGTCACACACCTTTTGAGCCCCCCCAAAAAATATTCCTCCTCCTCATTAAGGTTTAACCCTTGGAAAGACACGAGCCCTTCTTTGCGCGGCCCTTTGAGGTCGTTGGCCGAGCCTTTTTTTTCTTGATCTGTGTCCAAGGCACAAAGATAAATCTGCTTAACAATTCCTTTGAATTCAAAAAAATCAAAAGGGTAAAATAATTAAGAAGTTGTTTACCTCCGTTGATAAACCAATGCTTAAATCTCTGTTGCTTATGAACTGTACACAAGCCGGCTTTTGAATATTGATGATTTTTTTTTTCTCCATTTTTTTGCCCCAAAAGTCCATTTATTCTTGGCCGAGGGAAATCCCATCTTTGGAAAAGAAATTTCCCAAGCTGGCGGGGCATAGCCCCAACGATCTTTTTTTTTTCCTTTTTCTTTCCGGGCAGAAAATGATTTACCTCCTCGGGACCCCCCCTTTGGCACAGAGCCAGGCCCACTGATCGAAAGAGGTTTGGCTGCAACACGCACCCCCACCTTTCACTCCTCTTTTTTTCTGTTTCTCTTCCTCCCCATCCTCTTATTTGGCTGTTTGGGTTCTCCTACTCCATAGTGATCGTAAATTATTATTTTTTTTAACACCCCCCTTGTCTTCCTCCTTGCACCTTTTTCTTTCCCCCCGGTTTCAATGATCCCCTTTGTTAAATCTTTCCGGGGCCCTAATCCTCGTTTTTCCCCTCATCCCACCCGTTTAAAAGATTTCTAAAGACCGGCGAACGGGTTTTTCCCAACCCCCCCGGGTAAATTTTGGTTTTTTTTACGCAAAGCTGCGTTTCTCTCATAGAGCTCTTTGAATCTGCTTATGACATAAATTGAAAGTCGTTGCATAGGGACTCATTTTTGCGGGGAAATTTTCTTTTCATGACAACCATTGTTTTCACGGTTTTACTTAAATGCTTTGGGCCCTTTCCCAAATTGGCCGGATTGGTGCAGTGAAGATGTGTGTGCACTTGGGCTGTCACAGTCAGCCCAAAAAGCCCCCTTTGGTATCTTGGCCAAGGCCCGACACTGTAAGGGAACAAAGGCTTTTTTTGAAACCTTGTTGGAAAAAAGGATTTTCTTTAAAAGGCCCTTTGGGCCAATATATTTGACGTGCAGGTGGGTTTGCCCAGTAACACATGCATTCTTCCTCCGGGTTTTTTGGGTCCATTTTCTATTTTGAGGATTTATGGAAAGGGGATAAAACCAGCGGGAGCTGTTGGGCCATTCCTGCAACTACTGTTTGAAAACCGAACGGAGAAAGAGCTCTCCTTCAGCCTCCTTAAACGCCGCGGGGGAAACAGGGGGGCAGCATTGAAGCTTCAGGTTTGGATTGAAAGTTTAAAATGACAGCCAAAAAAAACCGGTTAGTTCCTCTTCCTTTATTTTTGGGCTGCCGGGGAAGAGGAAACCCCTTTTTTCAAAATGACGATAGTTTCCGGTTTTGGGTTTTATGTAACCCCACCTGAAAGTAAATAAACAACGCAAAAGGGAATTCTGTTTCGTATTCCAGGTGGGAGATTTTTTTCTAGCCGCTCCGGTGAAGTAAAATCGCACTTTTTTTCACTAAAATTAACTTTGGGTAAACCAATCGTGTATTCGGGAAGCGGCACCCCCGGGGCTTTATTGTTTTGATGTTTGGGATAAGGAGGGGAAATAAAAAAAAAAAATGATGTTTATACCAGGGTCTCTTGATTGCAGGGGGTTTTTAAAAAGGGAAAGGCTCATTACCAGACAAACCCTCAGCGCCAAAAGGAGGCTGGGCCCGTTTTGTCATACAGCCCGTTCCCCTGTTATTGTCCCCATTGCCTGACCTGGTCTAGAAACCCAAATCTCTATCTCTTCATTTTTTTAAGAGCCTACCATTGCCCCTCTCACTTTAAGTGTGGGGTATGCATATATTTATACCAATGGCGACACATTTGCAGGGGCTGACCTCCGGCAACATCTTTGACCCGTTTAAAAAAAGCAAGGTTGACTCTGAGAAAAAGCGTTTTATGGGGTGGAACATTTTTCTCAACTTAATGGGACCGGGCCTCCTAGTAAAAACTTTCGGGGGGGGCCCTTTCGCTGCCGAGCTGGTTGGCAGGGTATAAATCATCTCCTCCTTGTCTTGCACCTTTAAAAATTTGTGTCTTCACGGCTGAGCGGTCGTTAATCACCGCTGAGGCCTGTAAGGGTGGGGACCGGGCCCAGGGCCGCTGAGACCGACAAGGATGCGATTGTTTTCGCCCAACCCAAGTCGGGAAAACCAGAACCTGCCTGTTTGCATTGGGTGTCAAAACATAATCTGGTCTTTTTTTTTAACTGACAAGGGGTCTTTTTTCTCTTACAGTTGAGCTTTGGTAATTTATGTTACCCCCCTAACTTGGGGCAGAGGCTTTTTGCGTTCAAGGGCAGCCCGAAATAAGGGTGTTACTGTTTTTACTCTGGGGAGGTTTCCCATTGATTATCTTATGACAAAAAAACATAGCACCTCACCTGGTAGACCTACCCATCCCGCCCCAATCAATCATGTGATCTGCCATAGGAATTTTGGGGTTTTGGAAAGTCCCCCAACACACAAAAACGCAGTTCATGCACCTACCTCTCGTAAAAATTCAAAAATGCCTTTATAGCGGGGCTAATTTGAATGACCAGTTTGAGTGAGGATGAGACTGTGCTGTGTCATTTCATTGCAGGGGTTGGGGCGGGCAGACCCCATATTCCCTTTCCCTTCTGAAAGCTTCTGGTTGCAACCCAGCGGCGGGCCGTCTCAGGGGGGGTAAAAGCATCGATATCATCAACTGATTGATCCCTGCATAAGGGCCAGAGCACCTTATCTTGTTCGGGGGGGGAAAAAAAGGAAAAACGAAGGAAAATGTCGGGGATGGGAAAGGGGGCCAAATTTGGGGAAATTTAGCCACAAAAAGGGGGGCACCTAAAGAATAAGCTGGTTGGGAAACGAGAAAAATTTGCAAAAAACAAGCAAAGGGGTGGCCGCTAGATTTTCTTTGGGCAGAGAATTTCTCTTTTTTAATTTGAAAAGCTTAAAAAGGGAGGGAGCGTTTATTGCAGCGGGCCCAAAAGGAAGCTTTAAAACACCCGGCAACCCCAAATCCCCATCTCTCTCTCTTTTTTCCCCTCATTGACCCCTTCCTCCCCCCTCACTGTCACCCCCTCGAAATCAAGCCCTTCCGTAAAAAAGGCCCGGGAACCTTTTTTCCAAACAATCTTTGATTTTACATCCGTTTTTTCTTTAGCTTTTTATATTTACACTTCTGCCAAAGGGTCTTTTCAAAAAGGAGACAGTAAAGGGAGTTAAACCGGGACCTACCAGGCAGTTTAAACCGGCTGTTTTTATTATTACGTTTTTTTTGAATACAACATTTGAAAAAAAACTTAGGTGGCAGCAATGAGCGTGAAATATGCCGCTTGAACTGCCCAGGTGACCAATGTCCACTTTAATTGTCTGCGTTGCCAGTCTTTGTTTAAAAGGGGTTTGGGGAGTAATAGCACACGTGGAAAAGTTTCAAGGGGGTTTTCGTTTTAAAATAAGCCCCTCGGAAAATTTAAATTTGGACACCTAAAAAAAAGCAGAGGTAAGCTTGCTGTTGGCGGAGGAAGGAAAAGGTTTGCTATTCAAACTGCTTCGTTACTATACAGTGCTCGCCCGGTGGGTGTTTTTTTTCTTTTGTTTTTTTCGTTTTTTTTTTTTTTTTTTTTTTGCCCCCAATTTTTAAATCCAGAGAGTTCATTAAGGGGCACTGGTCAGAAGGCAGGGCAGAAGGGGCTGGTGTGGGTTTGTGGGTGAATTTCTTTCCGGGAAGTTCAACCCATCTGCTGCCGAAATTTTTTAGTTGGCACTCTGCAGCCAAGCACAGCCTTTTAAAAAGGGCTGGGTGGTCGGGGGCTGAAGGGCTTATGGGAAATTGGCGCCCCCGGGAAAACAGGGACTCTCCCCCGGGGCTCGCCCCTCGCATCTTCTTCCCTTTTTTTTTCCCTTTACCATGACTAACTGCGCTCTTTTTTTCACTGGCCGCAAAATCTCCTTTCCCGAGTCATCTGTTCATTTTTGTCCCTCCTTTTCCTCCCCCCCCTGGCCTCTTTTTTTTTTAAAAAAAAAAACTCTCCCAGCTTCCAATTGAGTCAAAACACCTATTCAGGCAATCCATCTTTCTGCTCTTTTGTATATCCTCCCTTATCTGTGCATCAACCCCAGATTAATAGCACCCCAATTTATTGTAATTTCACCTTCAAAAAAAGGCAAAAAAAAAAAAACAAATGGTACAAGTGAAAGTCACTAGGGCCCCAACAAACACCCCGGCCAGCTCTGCGTAGCATACAACCAACTGTTTTAAATGTGGGACCCTAAAAGAGAGAAGGCTCCCCGATGCATTAAGTATTCTGTGACGGTGGGGGGGTGCTACATTGTGTTTAGTGCTGGCTTTTGTTGGACAGAGTGCATGCGTGGGGGTGTGGTGGTGTGTGTGTGTGGGTAGAGAAAAAAGAGATACTCGAAATTGCCCGCGAGCGCCCCGCAATCGAGCGCTGAACCTCGTTGGCAGTCGGAGGAAAGGGGCTGGGGTGGGAAAAAAAGAGAGAGAGAAAAGAGAGAGAGAGGGAGAGAGAGAGGAGGGGGGCGGGGGGGAAAAAGGGGGTGTGTTTGTTGGGAAAGAGAGAGAGAGAGAGAGACCGGCAGGGCACTGCCAGCTTTTTCCGATAGCAAGAGGCCGGAAGGGGAACGGGTAAAATTCTCTATTCCGCCACCCCAAGGAAAGTTCCAGCCCAACCCCGTGCGATTTTTTCCCCATCCCCTTTCCCAGGGGCCCCCCACCCAAAAACCCAAAGGGAAAGGGG